>NC_056743.1:508416269-508716269 GCF_019279795.1 Protopterus annectens
ATATCAGTATTCCTCTATTTCAGTTCAGATGATTGCATAATTAAACTATCTCACCATAAGTTCACATTGGATATTCCCACTCTGTTGTAGGTTGCATATTTCATTTCATTACTATTTCAACTGTGCCTAGGACCATAGCAGTACTGATGACTGTCACATTCCTCTTCACTGTTATTATTTGCTGCTATATTTAAAATGGAGCAGCAAGGAACACTGACTCCATTAGTTCCCCCCATTCCTTTGCTACAAATCTATGGATGGATGTGCGCATCTGATGGACTAAGCACATCCGTCCATTCACTCCCTCCAATAAGAGAACATATGTCCTATTAAACTACTACACTCTTGCAAATGGAAATTCACCAGTAAAACTTATTTTATTTTTTATTTTACACATGTTTACCAGGGAGGTCTGACTGGATAGAGCTGTCTGTTTTCAGCAGAGGCCCGGGGAAAAAAAGCTCCAGAAACAATTACTAACATACTATTCATAAGATATTTACATGAGCATTGTGGTTTACACATACATTTATAAAATATAGCAGATAACATATGATTGCATAAGAAATTTACTTAAGCACAGTGGTTTAGACATACAATTAAAAGTATAGCAGGTAGTAACGTTTAATTGTTGATTATACAGTATGTTTAGTGGAAATAATCTTAAAGATGCAATAAAGATAAGAGAAGAAAGAAAAAAACTAAAAATACTAGCCAGCTTGTCAAAGGAAGATAATATAGACAAGTTCATATGAGGTTCACTGACATTTTAAGGGAAAGTTTTTTAACTTAGTCTATGGGAGAGTTAGTGGGTATAGATGGGACAGTGGGGAGTAGGCAGCAGTGAGTTGGTAAGTAATGTGTGATAATAAATATAGGGTATCTGTGGGAGTCTTAAAGAAAAGGTTGGATAGTAGGTAGGGGGAAGGTGTTAAAATATAAACTTAAAAACTTTAAAACTTATAAAAAATAAACTTGCAGCAAACCTCCTCATAATATTTGTCACTTCTCTACACCTCACTGCAGGTGATCTTCAACTAAACCTTGATCCTGCTGATGATACATCCTCCCAGTCAACCAACTAAAATGAAAGATCTATCATTGGCTTGCACAAACAAGTGCAGCATGCATAACAAAGTGCTTCATTTAGAAGTATGGTCTGCTCAATGCAATGATAAAATGATTGGGATTAAAGACACTTCCATCAGTCCTACACAGTTCCTTGACAAGTATGCAGTATTTGCTGAGAACAGAACAGGCACTAAGCATACAGGAGGTGCACTTTTGCTTGTTCAGAAATGGGGTGGGGGTTGGGGGGGTGAACCAATTCTTATTACTGTTGAGCAGCAAGGCTGCCTAAGACGATGAGCCCAACTGGCTGGCAGCATACATTTCTGGATCTGTCTCCTTGTTAGATACTAAATTTAACAAAAGTTTCGACATTACAAGGCATCACAACCTCATCATAATGGCTGATCTAAGCTTAGACTGGAAAGGTCCACTTAGAACATAATTAAACAGACCAGTCACTATGCATCACTTAACATAACTGATGTGATGTCACATGGCATCAGACCAAATCCTAAATCTAAAAATAAAATCTCTCCTTATTTGATGTGATTATACTCAATATACCAGTTAAACTGAAGTAGTCAAAGACACTCAAATTCTACTACTTCATACTGTCTGTCTGATCATTTAAATGTCATAAGCAGATCCCTAATTCTGCTGCAGATGCTCTCTCTCTTTGAGACTACAATAACTGGAATGGAATTCCTTCTATCAATGCAGTGACCTCATAACAGCCCAATACACGTTAGACAACCTTCTGTCTCCCATTCAGGGTAAACTATTCCCTGTAAGAAGAACAATAGTTCAAGGTTAAGCCCTCTTGGCTTACCCTGATATAAACCAATTAATAAGCAAAGACTTTGTCTGAGAAAGATAGAAAAATGAAGTGTTCTGTTTACATAAATCCAATATGTACCAACATTTCAAAAAAAAAAAAAAAAGGCTAGGGTGAAAATCAACTGTGCCAAAACAAAATATGCCAGACAAGTACAAACTACTTGCCTTAGTCAACCAAAACAATTTTGGAAGACAATAAAACAGCACAGCACTTTCAAGGTTCTCAAAAGCAGACAGTTGTAGTACGCTTAACAAAGAAATGATTTCTTAAGTAGGTCAGAATATCAGCAGTTCCTCATTACCTTGCAACCTGATGTTTTCTAACCTATCCTCTTTTCAACCATTGTCTACACTTCACAGGAATTATGACTTCCCCCATTTCTATTTCAAGTCCGTTACCAAAAAATAGATACAAAACCTCATTAAAAACATAGACGTAGGCTGCAACCCTGGGTTTCATACTTTACAACCCAAAATTCCAAAATAAGCCAGCCATACTGTCAGTAAGCTCCTGGTACACATTTTAAATCTGTCACAGCAAAACTTCTTCCCATAGCTTTAAATATGCCATGATTATGCCTCTGGCTAAATATTCTCCCCCAGTCTTAGCAGTGTTTAGTTGCACTGAAAGACCAGAAAACTGTGGGTTCTATTCCCACTCCTGGTGACTGGACCGCAGACACTGCAGTGCAGCATTAGGAAATGCTGTATTCCTGAGTCTATAGTCCTGTGGATGAGATGTTAAACTGAAGTCATCTGCTTAAGTAGTTGGTAGCTCAGGTGGATGTAAAAGATACCATGGCACCTTTCAAACACAGAATGCGAAGTTTCCAAAAGCCCTGAACAAATTTCCTGTAAAAATATAAGCATGATCCCATGTCACCTCTAAAAAGAGACCACTAGCCTAGTGGGACTAACATGGTCACCAAAGATAGATAGATGGATACAAATCTCTGCAAATGACTTTCACCCTATTGCCAACCTCTGATAGCTAAAATACTTGAAACAATAATAAATTATTGAATTACTGAGTACCTACTAAAATGTGGTATTCTCACAGATTGCCAACATGGTTTCTGTCCCAATTTTAGTACTCTAACAGTAACTGGTGGACCACGTCTTTGCATACATTGAGTAAGGTAAAAATTACATGAGCTATCTTTTTAGAACTTAAGAAGGTTTTTGAAACTGCTGATCATGTTAGATTTGTGCACAAACTATAAAACACGGGTTTCTCCATAGAAGTAGTACAACGTTTTGAGAACTATCTTGAAAACAGAACTATCCAAGCTAATGTGACATACAACACCACTCATGAGGGAAGCACAACATGAAGGGACAAGATTCAGTCATGCTCTCTGTTCTTCTCACTCTGTATTAATGATGTACCCCAGGATCAGCTTCATATTAACTGTATAATGTACTCATATGATTTTGTCATGATCACATGCAATAAACAGTGAACTTCTAAAGGATTTTGAAGCTCTATGAAGCTGGCATTGTCAAAAAAGCTATATATATACATATATATATATATATATATATATATATATATATATATATATATATATATAATGATGCTATTTGGTACCTCCAGAAGACTAAGTGATATCCTTAACTTCAGCATTATACACCCTCTGGGCCCACCTCTTCCTAGGACTAATCATAGGCCAAAACATGTCATAACACCAACACAGAGAACATCAGGTCAACAAGGTATTATCTCAGAATAAAGTTTCATATGAAATATTTAACTTGTTAACCACTGAGGTTAGGCAAGCCACTGCCATAAAACTACTGCCTCCTTTTTATTGCATACAATAATGCACTCACTGAATCATCTGAGAATTAAACACTTTGATTCATACACCTATCTGAGCAGCACAAGCATCATGGACTACTCTCAGCCCAAGCAACTGGCCACCTGCTACAGCTAGAGCTACTTTTTTACTCAATGCACTCATCTACAAAACATTAAACAATGACTACCAACCACCACTCCTCAGCAGGCTGCAGTTCGGAAACCAGTTCTGCGTCCTTAGAAATAATCATATTATTTAGTTAAGAACCCCCTAAGGCATACCTATGAGTCATTGCTTTGTGAAGACGTTATGTCATGGTGAGTTTCATTACTGTGTATTGTAATGTGTGAGCTGGCAGTATGCTTTTTCCCCCCCTTTTCTCCACTGTGGTGCAACCATGGAGTTGGTAAACATAATTTCCATGTGGGGGTGGTTGGCTTGTACCCCACATAAGGACAGATTTTTTTAAGTTTTGTAGTTTTTTTGACTCACTGTTTTTGAGATTATACTTTCAGTAAATGGTAAGCCAAAAAAAGTGTCATCAATCGTTCGTAGGCAAATGACATCATTCAAACTTGATACGTGTGAAAGAGCTTCCTTCAGAGTACTTCCAGCTGCTTGGAATACTCTTTCGCAGAACATTACAAATATAGACCAACTACTGAGGCCATCTGCTCAAAGAATGTAGATACAAATGCAATAAAGACAAGGTGTAACAAAACAGTATACTAGTTCTTAAGTTCCGCAGTACCAGTGGCTCAATTCCAAAATGTGCAGTTTAGTCTGATGCTACATACGGTCAACAAGAGTAATACAACTATCACCCCCACTCTTTTTTGTACAGCCATGCAGCTTTCACAAGCTGATTCCTAGTCCAGTACACACTAGTACCATTTTACATTACTGAGAGCCATGCAGCATGCTCACATAGAATTGTGTGTTTATAATAACATTTTAATTCTTATATTATATATCTAAGCATTAATAATATGTGCATTCTTCTGAATGTTGTGTAATTTTTTCCCTATTCATTTTCATACCTCAGCTATGTTTGTACATGAAATATTTGATAAATGTCATAATGCCTAGTCAGACCATGATCAGAACCTAAAACATACACCTGCCTCATTTATTCAATGCTGAAAGGATTTCTGATAATGATGTGTAAAAACCTTGCTTGCTGTTTTTATGTGGTTTAATATATTGCATTTTAAGGTATTTTTATTTATTTTGCATATAAACACATTGTTAAAGTTATATAATCAGAAAATACTGCAGTCCTTGTGAACAGTTGGAGATTCTATCAGTTTATGATTTATAATTACTTTGTATCTTTGTCAGGCCTTTTCATTTTTTTATTTCCTGTCTGCATGTAGATTTATGCATGTTATTTGTTATAGTTTTAGTAAACAAATGCTATGCAAAGTATAAATTCTAAACAATTTGCATGTTTGTTCTTTTTTTTCTTCTTCTTTAGGTTCTGCTTCGTTTACATGTGCAAAGAAACATTGTGGTGATTCCAAAAAGTGCCACTCCATCACGAATTGTTCAAAATGCAGAGGCAGGACTCCTTTTTTTTTTTGACCTGATAAAGATTCGATTTTAAATGGAATAACCTGATCAAATGGCAGATGCTTACTGCAAGTTATTATTTGGTACAGGAAAAAAGGCTGTTCTAAGCCTTTTTCTCAATAACTCAAGCTCCAAGCAGTGTGGAAGGAGGACTTCAAACAAAACAATTTGTAGCATTGGACATTCAGAAAGCCTCTTACATGAAGTGTTAATTACCAGGAACCGTTGTTTGTTTTACATGTAGGTAGCTAGTGTCCCAGAATGAGACTAAAATGGCTAGATCTGCAGCTAGAGCTACACGTCACATACACAAGTACAAAAACATTTATTTGGAATAAAGATCTAAATAGAAGTCTAGCTGTTTTACCCACTTTCCATGTCACTAAACATAAAACAAACACCAGCGCAAAGCAATTAGCACTTCAACTAACTGTTCAGGCTTTTTGAATACCCTTGCTATATCAAAAACAATGGAATATGCCTCTTGGTATCTGGAATCAGGCAACTGTCTATGACAAATTCCTTTTCTATCATATCACTGCCAACCACCTCTAAATCCTTTACAAGTAACTTCCTGCAATAAGATCAAAAGTTCCATAATATATGGGATAGAAGAGCAGTACCAGTATGTCAATGCAGAAGAAGCATTTACAGACTAAACATAGATGGATAGACAGACAGGCAGACATATAGATAGATTGACAGAGAGAAGGTAGAAACACTAATTGATTAAAGTGATTAAAGATGGAGCTTGGCAATGTTTGCATCTTGTAAGGCCAGTCTTTGCAGTTCACGTACCTTCTGCTTTTGTTTCAAAGCCACTTCAAGAATTCAATCAAAGCAACACAAAAGATATTACTTCCCACAAAATGCAATCAGGATGCAATGTGCAAGAATGCCATTGTTATGTTTCCACTGAAGGTCACATGAAGTTTTATCTTCAGAACAATATGGACCATTTTAAAATTTACATATTTCATATTTCTAAGATTAGTGCCACAGAAGCACGGTTTCCTAGCAACTTGTTCATGATTTATACCGAAATTCCAGCTTATTGAATCAAAGGCTTTTTGAATGTCATCCCAAACCACCCTTGCCTTATTTTGGCCTGTTTTGTCTACCCTTTCTATACAATCTAATAGCCTCTAGTGGTATGTGGATGATTCCTCATTTACAGATTTACCTATAATCACATGACTATCACAAAGCTTGTCCTCCATTATGGAGATACACACATATTTAGAAAGAGAGATAGGAGCCATGAATTCAGTTCAATGTCATTCTAGTCAACATCTGTTTAGTTGACACAATTAGGTCAACTAAACAGATGGTCAACAGCTGTGTGAGACTGATGCATTACTGGGGTTGGGGAATATGTCCATTTCTCAGTATTTTGCAGTCTCAGAGTTAGCATATACAATTAGCAGGAGTGCTTGTCCATCCTGGAAAAAGATACATTTTTTAAAAATTTTGCATGCACCAGGGTCAATGCTCCATGCATGAGTACTAATGTATTGACATTTACTTTGCTGATGTTTCGTGGTTGTTGTTATGCATGTCAACATTTAGGTATGTCAGTTATTTTTTAGTAGAGCCTATTTACACGCACACACACGCGCACACACACACACACACACACACACACACACACACACACACACACACACACACACACACACACACACACACACACACACACACACACACACACACACAACCAGTAAAAATAAGTTCCAAACACTAGATGCAAGGTGAAACTTGCATAAAATCCACACAGAATCAGCATCAAGATGAGGGAATAAATTCTTATATTTAATGACTAAAACAACATTCATTACACCAGTTTCAAACCAGTTTTACTGCTGTCCACAACAATAAATCTAAACATAGTACATCATAAAAGGAACTGTGTTGTATCCTTCTTCCTGAAATATATCCAGGATAGAAGGGATTTTAAACATTCTTCCAAGCACATGGAAAGTGGCTCTGTAAGACATTCTTTGCCTGACAAATAGGTTATCCTGGTGGGCAGTCATGAATTTTATGTACTTTTGGTAATGCATAAAAAATATGCAGGCTAGGTAAGTTCTTGCTTATGCTGTGATAAAATCACATTCTGTTCTACCCAGTATTTAACAAAACAATTTATTTCATGCTGGGATTTATCTGTGGGATACAGGGGTAGTTTACAGTAAAAAATAGTATTTATTAACTGACTTAAAATGTTCCTTTCATAAAGACCGGCATCCTATACTACCATTGCACCCCCACCGTCATCATCAGTTGTTGTTGCTATTGGATTTGTCCTGTGATAAACCCACAAGATGAAAACTAAACAGACATTGAGTAATACAGAAAAATAAAAAAAAGTAAGCAAAGTAAAAAAGATAGGATGTCCAGAGTTTGAGTAGTACTTATTGTTGTAAATGTAGATAGTATATCAGTCCAGGTAGGTGCATTTGTCCTTCATGAAGTCATCATCAGACTCAGTAGTAAAATCTG
Source organism: Protopterus annectens (assembly GCF_019279795.1). Lineage (NCBI taxonomy): Eukaryota > Metazoa > Chordata > Ceratodontiformes > Protopteridae > Protopterus > Protopterus annectens. The sequence goes on from NC_056743.1 coordinate 508,424,054, forward strand.
ACTAAGCACAATATTTTTGTTTTTATTCACCCATTTAGAACTGAAAAGTAAATATGATAGCCAAGAGTAAATCTAACCAAGCACTTTCCAACTTAACAAATTCCTAAGTAATGGAAAGATAAAAAGAAAGCATCCAATAAGTTGTAGTATTGTCCAAGAAATGACAAACTGTAAAGGCACCAATCACAATTGCAAAAGGATTTCTGGATCAATGAAATAAGAGTGTGTACTTGTGAAGAATCACTGTAGGAACATGCTGTACTTCCAAGCCTCCCTACAGACAATGGCATCAAGACATCTGCTGGGCCTTTGATGTTAGCATAATAATGTTAATGACTTTGACTGGCTTTAATAAAGAAATGTATACTACATAAATAAGGGCTCTAGGCCTTGATCGGCTTTAATTAAGAAATGTATACTACATAAATAAGGGCTCTAGGCCTTGATCGGCTTTAATTAAAAAATTTATACTATATAAATAAGGGCTCTAGGCCTTGATCGTCTTTAATTAAGAAATGTATACTACATAAATAAGGGCTGTAGGCCTCGATCGGCTTTAATTAAGAAAAGTATACTACATAAATAAGGGCTGTAGGCCTTGTTCAGCTTTAATTAAGAAAAGTATACTACATAAGTAAGGGCTGTAGGCCTCGATTGGCTTTAATTAAGAAAAGTATACTACATAAATAAGGGCTCTAGGCCTTGATCTGTTTTAATTAAGAAATGTATACTATATAAATAAGGGCTGTAGGCCTTGATCGGCTTTAATTAAAAAATGTATACTACACAAGTAAGGGCTGTAGAGAAGACCGAAGTGACAGTTTTAAAGGTTACTTTGTAGTACATGAATTCCCACTATGAAACCTTAATATGTTATTTAAAATTATGAGTTTAAAGGACAACTATTCCTTACACACAACATTTATTTTTCTCCTGAAAGAATGATCCCTATACTTCTAAATATTAAAAAGCATGTCTAAACAGTTTATTTTTCTCTGTGGTATTTCTATCCTAGCCATCTTTCTAGGTGTACACCATGTTGAATTTGAATGAAATCCCATGATACTTTCTTTGGGAATTTGTCTCATTTACTCTTACATAATTTTTCTTATCATTTTTGAAAGTTTCCTACCAAGGAAACAAACATAGCAAGATATGTGTAATTATTTTCTTTATTTCACACCCACTGTGGTCATAAAGCTTTTCAAGATAAAACTTTACATCTTTGTTACTGTGTTTCTCACATTCAGCAGAACTATTTCTCTGTACTGTGGCCATAAATCTACTGAGTCTTTGTAGACTCAAAGTGAAGAAGCCTAATAATCACTAAGAGAAAGCTCACTAACTTGTTAAGTTTTGCAAGACAGGGAATGAGTTACTGTGGCTGACTCAAGGAAATCGAAGATGATAGAGGAAGACAGTGCTCAAAACTCACAAAATATACATTTTAACAAATTTACAATGTTATCTCCACTATTCTTTTACATTTTCAAGAACCTTTTATAGGCTGTATACAACTTATTTAGGTAACATATGTAAGAGGCATTGCAAAACAATCACTGACATGTTTACTGAGGATTCTCTGGCTTGACAGCATTTATCACTAATTGTGTTATAAGTGAATGGAACTGTGATCCGAAACTAGAGTGAATTAATCTCATCAGCTGTGTTCTTCCAGTGCATTATGGGCAAAAGGTAGATTTCCAGGAAAATAAGATCATATCAGTATACATGTCTGCCCTATTTGAACATTCAGATTTAGGAAAAAAATACATTAAAAATAACTACTAATTGTGCTGCAAGCAGGATTGGATTGTATGGAAATTTATGATAAGATAAAAAATATACTTTTTCAGTTTCTGCATGTACTGACACTTTAAATGACATGACATGTAGCAGTAATCCAATCTTGAAAATAAGACAGGGAACAATGAATTTGTGGTAACAATGATGGTATAATGAAACACTGCTACAAATATGTAACATGGTATATGCATAAACAATGCAAAATTTCAAAAAATGATACACAGACTATGACAAAGGAATGCTGCATATTTTAACTTGATTTGGGGCATGAGAAGTTTGTTATTCAGTAGATAGTTTAGTACTTGATCATAAAATTAATCTTGCTGTCATTTGTTTGGTAGGTTCTGTCATTTCTGAGACTTCAAAATGTGAGACCTTTACTTACTTTACTGTTTAAAATATGGAATCATAAAGTACACGGTTACCCACAAATATATGGTTGAATAAAAGATTAAAACTGATGCTTTATCTAACTTACACTGGATCACTATGAAACATTTTGTCCCTTATTTGAAACACAAATTATCATAAGCAAAACATCTAAAACAGAATGCTGACCCAAAATATTATAGGTAGCAAATCAGTGCAAAAGTATTAAATTATCACTTCAGGCAAATTTGCCCACTGTGAGGGCTCTGTTCTCCTACCATTAACCTCTAAATATATTACCTCAAGGTAAATATACTACATGGAAGGTGATATAATCTTGGAAAAAAGAAAAATGTTAAAAAAAAAAAAAACTCACAATTTCCTTGTCTCTGAGTCATGCAACCTCCTGAGAGATATTATTACACAGTATGTGTGATAAAGCAAATTGAGATTTCAACAACATAAACAACCTGCATCTTAATGTACATGACACTTAGAGTGTCAACAAAATGTAACATTACAAACCAGAGTGCTCCCCTTATGAGACTAATCAGTTGATAGCAATTTATTTCAGGAAGCAAATGCTGTATTTGAATAATACAAGGTTTAATGCTGTTAGCCACTCTCATTTCTGGGTCCTCTGCCCATTAAAGCCCAGGTATCACCTATCTCATTACAATACACATCCTTTCATTCAGTACTGCTGTAATAGGCAACAAGAGTAGAAAATGAAAACTGCTAGCACTATATTATTTTACTTGTATTATTCTACATGTTGTAGGCTGCCATAATGCAAAGGAAATATCATTATCTCCATGTATAACATGCAGTCATGTGTGTCACTTTGTACAGGTTTTTGACTTCAACTTGGCAGAAGAGGACATAAAGAAACTGGAGGGGCTTAACAGAAACTGGAGAGCCGTCAAGTGGGAAGTTGGGTAAGGAGCTTAATTTTATGTTTACTGGAGAGCCGTCAAGTGGGAAGTTGGGTAAGGAGCTTAATTTTATGTTTACTGTAGATACAGATCTGTGGGAAAATAAAAGCAACATGTGAGCAGTGAGACAACTGGTCTGGGCTGAATTCTAAGCTTTGTTTTTATTTCTTCTCTCTTGTGTTTTTCAATTGTTTACATGTTTGAGCAAAAATGTAATTTATCTTTTAACTTCATATATTTCATTTATAATACGGCAAAAGAATGCAAGTCTAAAAGGTATCATAAATATGCAGAAATATAAATAAAATGTATGATTCCTTAAAACTAGAAGTAAATATAGAAGACTTAAATTATTTAGAGGGAAAAAATATATTGTTTCAACCAAAAGGAATCAGATATTCTCACAGATTGCTCTAAGTTTTCCACTCCCAGCATGCTTCTTACTAATTCCTTCTCTCTGAACATAGTCAATGTATTTCTTAGATAAAAGACAAACCTAATTTTGCTTAGGCTATAGTATCTAGTTTTGTTCCAAAGAGTGTACTTGGTGTGTTTAATGCCATCTCTGTGAACTACAACTTGTGAATACTTTGACTATTGACAACAATGTTCTTTTTCAGCTTGTTATGTCTGTCCAGATATTTGCACTTTGTATGTGTATATGTTACACTGCATGAACTGAAGTTGATTTTTTTTATTTGGTTAATATGTTCTTCTATATTAGGTTTTGTTATTTAACTGTAACTGCATTATGTCAATGTGGAACTTTTCTCCCCAGGCCTCCACTGAAATGGGATATTATCCCAGTCAGACATCCCTGGTAAGCAAATGTCAAATAAATAAGAATGCATTCATAAAATGGGCAAGGAAAACTGACCAGTCATATTACTGATTACCTGTGTATAAAATCTGCTCAATGCCCTGGTAAGCAATTCTCAACCAAACACTGATGGCACCACAAATAAATTAATGGGGAGATTCAGAACAGCTACTCCATTATAAACATAGATTCTGCTTTCACTCTTAGTGAAAAACTTGAACTGGGCCCTAAAACTGAAAGTAAAGCAAATAATAAATAAAGCAACATTATGAAATAGTACTTATTTGTTTATCACAGTCGCATTACAAATTTCAGTACATTTATAAAATTAGGCAATGTTTATAATTTTGATTACAACTTTCTTATTTGATGACATTGGGAAGCTTCTGCAGAACTTAACCTTCTTTTTAAAGACAGGTCTGCATTTTCCTTTACAGTTATACAACTATATCCTAGGGTAAAGGCCTTTGCTACTACGTACGTAAGGAATTTTGAAACAGCTAGCATTATTGCCTGTTGTATTGCATTTCAAACATTCCATTATTAACATTTTATGCTTTTAGTGCCGTGGAATACTACAAGCAATTACTTAAATTGTTGCAAAAATTCATTATGAAAATAGAGAAAAGGTGGGGAAACAGTTATTGATGTGGGGACAGTTCAACCTGTGAGAAATATAAATATTTAGGAAACATGGAGGTGAACCTTTTGCATCAGCCCATTATCAGTAAGTATCATACATCCACAACATCACACCAGTCACAGCACACCAGACTACTAAAACTATAACTTGTGCTGAGATTGAAGAAAAAGTTGCCAAAGCCTCCTAGAACACATTCCAAATGACCTCAGCCTTCAGCACACCAGGTAACACCTTCTACTTTTCTACTCCCACATACTTCAACTCCACACAGATCAGCAAGAGTCATCAGGAAAGCAGGCCTAAGCCGTTAAGGTCCACTAAGTCTCCTGTCACACAGGGAAATGTCTTAGTCATAGGTGACTCTATAATTATGCACACAGACACCACAGTTATCAGAATGAACAAGAAGAGGGTGACTGTAAGCTGCTGTCTGGTGCCAGTATCCATGCTGTCACAAGGGACCTAAGGTTCCTTAAACCAGAAAAGTATGCAGTTGTGGCCTATGTGGGAGTGAGTGCTCTGAGGCTTTCCACATGCAGAAATAAATGATGAAACTTAGTATGCATTTGTTAGGAAAGACAGTGGCTTTTAGTAGTATCACGCTTCCACCAAGAATGGTACCTAGATACCAAGGCATGATAACTGGCTTTTTAACAACTGGCAAAGTAGTTGGTGTGATTCTAAGAGAATACATTAAGTATCAATCTTGGATGAGACAGTAGATAAGACTTCTTTCAGTAGGGATGGCTTACATCTCTCATATCAGGGTTTCATCACACTGCCTACAGCCTTTGCTGTGGCTACAGTACCTTTTTCAAGCAAGGTCTTCCTGTTGGACATTCTTAAATAGCAAACTCAAACGCAAATTTGGAAGACATCTTTATGGCACTAGTCAAGTCTAGGAGTCTTAACAGAAAGATGTCAGAACTTGAAGCCCTCATGCAACTCAAACACATTCATATCTGTGAAGGTACTTACAGATGGGTTTAGTGCAACAACAGCACTCTCTCCACACCAGGGTTTAGCACTTAAAATGTCTTCAGGACCTTGGTTAACTGTGAGGAAGTATCTGTATTTGTCAGAAATACCATTACCTCATGTCAACTTACTCACAACCGTATCTTGAAATTCCTGAAGTTACAAATCACCTTTAACAAATCCAGTTATTACTTCATTGCTAGCTTCATCAATGTTCCTCAGAGATCATGGAAATTACTTGAATACATTTAAGAGATTAAATATCAAACCAAATAACTTCTTTGCTAGGGGACATCAAGTACCCATGCACTGAATGGTGCACACACTTCTAAAACTGATAAACTCAGCATTTCCTTGACTTTGTTAATACCAATGCAATGGAGAAAATTGTAACTACCCACTAGAGGTTCTAATATCCTTGACCTGGTCCTTACCAACTTAGACCATGCCTGTACCCCACAATGCATCTCCTCATCGCTGGTTAAATCTGACCACAAATCACTTACCTTCTCTGTCAGGCTTACTGGTATCACCTGACCTCCAAATTAAATTATTTTTAGGGACTTTTCCAGAGTAGGTTCAACTTGTAGAAAACACATGAAAAAATTCTCAACAATCACCCACAAATGGACCCAACATTAGCCTCCATTTTACCAACATGTAAACAGCTACAATGAAAAGTGTATATACATCTGCCCTAAATATAATAATGATGAATTTAGGAATAAGCCTTTCTTGTAGAACTCCAGTATCAAAAAAAGTATCTCAGAAGAAAAGGAAAAAAACAACTGCAAGAACTGTCTGATCCTCCATCTTAAGCAGCCCAGAAACATGGAAGCAAGGATCTGATCTTAAATGCCAAAAAATGCATAGTCATACCCTTCGGGAAAAACAAGGTTACCCCTAGCTACCAAATAGGTGGCAATCCACTGAGTACAGAAGAAGTTATCAGGGACCTGGGGACCCAGGTTGATAGTAGTCTGTCATTCGACACCCATGTAGCTAAAGTAGTTAGGAAGACCTTCTACATTGCCCACCTTATCATGAAGGGATTCTCATCTAGATCAAGGGAGGTCATAGTCTCCCTATACTCATCACTCATCAGACCAATGATTGAGTACAATGCCCCATTCGAATGTATCTGACCCGACACTTGCAGCAGCTGGAGGCCACAAAGTTCCTCACCAAAAGGATAAAGGGTCTCAAACATCTGTCCTATGCTGCCGACTGAAAGAACTCCAGCTCTATTCAGTCGCTTACGCTTGCTCAGAGGTGACCTTTGCCTAACATACAAGGCCATGTCAAACCCAGATTTGATGAATATGCTTCACCTCAAAAATCTAGATCCGTCAGAGCCACAAGGAGACTTAAACCTCAACACGGCTATTAATAGGACGTGCTGGAGGGATAGATTCATCACCCAAAGACTCCCTATGCTGTGGAATAAAATCCCGGTATATGTGAGGCAGAGCACCTCGCTGGCCTTGTTCAAGAGAAATCTTGACCAATGGATGGGAGATCGCAGATATACCCCAGGGATTACCTCAGTGTCACTGCTCAACAGAGGCACAGCAAAATAATGGGTATAGTTCCCCATACTAAAGGGGTGGCGTAAGCCACAAAACTATGGGCTAGGCTTGTAAATGCCCTCGGGCAGATAGCCTAGTATGAACCTATGAACCTATGAACCTATAAGAACATTCATTAGAAAATGTAAAGCAGAGTTCTAACTTAAAGTCGCTAACGATACCAAGGGATACAACACATAATTCTTTGGTTACGTCAGAAACTTAAGAAATGATGTTGAACAATTCACAGAGCTCATCTATAACCGTATCATGCATTTCAGTCCCTAGGATGTAGCTAGTATATTAGCACATACATTTAATGCTAACTTTTCCCCATCCAGGGCCATACCTACCTATTATGGCACCCTGTGCTAATCTAACTTGTGTTAAAGGCTATGAATGATGTTTATATGGGACCAGGCTGCATTCTCATCAGTGCAGGTATGGACTATCTGCGCCTCTAATTATATGGTTCAACCTCAGCCTGTCCATTGGGTCTGTCCCTTATGGCTGCAGAACAGCCACTTTGACTTCTCTACAGCAATGTGGCCCCTCTACAGATCCAGGTAATTATAGGCCCATTAGCCTCACCAGCCTCATCCATAATGATATCACTCATTCTGTTCACATGGACATAGCTAATATATTAGCAAACAAATTCACTACTGATTTTACCCCACCTACCCACATTATTGTCACCACTATCCCTGAAAATTTTGTTTCCCTTGAATTCACCTTGGAACAAGTCCTTTGAATCCTCGTCAAAGGCAAAAAATAATGCTTCCATGAAAACAGACAACATGCTTGGCTGCATTCTCATCAGGCCAAATGTGCACTGTCTAAGCCTCTCCCTCATCCTTTCTACATGGTTTGTGCATGATGCCTGGAAAACAGCCACTGTGACTCTACACAGGGGTGTCCCCTCTACAGAACAAGGTAGTTATATGCCCATTAGCCTCACCTGCCTTATATGTAAAACCATGGAACATATCATAACATAACTCATTTTTGCAGACATTGGCAACTAAATTAGAACCTGCTCAATTTGTTTTGTGAAGGTCAGGTCCTGTCTCCTGAACCAAGTAAGTTCCTTTAAAAAGGTTTCATAAGGTGTAAAAAGTAGTCAGTTCATGCACACTGCTTACCTTGACCTGGCAAAGGCTGTTGATACAATGCACCATACTTAGACTTACTGAAAAATTAGACTAATTTAATGTAAACCCATACATTATTCAGTGGATTACAAATTGGCTATCCAACAGATCCCAGGTTGTGATAGTTGCTGGCACTCTCTGAATATGAAATTGCAACAAGTGTGGTGCCACAGTGATCCATAACAGGCCCTCTCCTGTTTGGCATTTATTTTACAGACAACCAGGCAATATCCCAGAAGTCTTGTTAACCAGGTGTGCTAATGAAAAATGCACCAAAAGGACAGTGGAATACTTCTTTTAATTAGGTAAAAACCAGTATAAAATCCAGTATAAAATACAAAATGCATAGTGTTAAGCGCTTTCATCAATGAATTGACTTCATCAGGACAACCAAACCATATCCACTCAGCATTTAAATACTCTGTTTCTAAACAAGCAATTAATCAATACACCAATAAAACCATCAACTCAAATCCTGTTTAAAGAAACAGAAATAATTCAAATATTATTCAAAACACTGTTGAAAATCGTTCACCTGTCATACACTTTGAAATACATCCATTGTGAATTAATGCCATTAAATATTTTATCTAAATCAAGTTTCTACTTTTTCATTCACAATATACATGTTAAGAGATGCTGAACATCTATTCCTATATATAATAAAATCATTATATGAAATATTAAAATATTAAATTTCATTTTTGTACAAAATAATTTTAAATGTTTTAAGTTATCTTATTGGCTTTTTCCTTTAACACTGGATGCATTGATAAATGGTTGTTTAAACCTGGGGGGAAGTTGGCAGCCAACCTAAGCTGACACATTAATTCTTTTTAACAAATAATTCTTCCAGTTCCCCCCCCCCCACATCAATACTAACCATATCCACAATTCCAAATTTAAAAGCTGTGTATCCCACACAGTCCACACTATTTCTATGAAGGGCGTTTGTCTCCTCCTTATTTTTTATTTCATATAAATGCTCACAGAGTCTACATTTCAGAGCCCTCTCCATTTTTCCAATGTAAAACCCTGGACAGGTGTTACAAAGTGCAATGTAGACTATTCTGTTCTGATAACAATTCCCTTTTCTAAAATGTAAAGCACTACCAATCTATTACTCAGTGTTACAGATGGAACCTGTAACATATATCCACATTGGGAACACTGCCCACATGGCTTTGTGTTTTCTTCAATGTGAGGCTGGCTCACTTTGCACTTCTCTGAGTTTGCCTTGATGTTTTTACCAACTTTTGTAGAGAAAATAGGTTTTTCACCCACTTTCCTATGTATTTCACTGTTGATTTTAAAAATTCCCCAGTTTTTGTGTAAGATATGTTTAATCCTACTAGAAAGAGGGCTGTTTTGGATGATGCATGCCTTACTAAAATTGTTGGTCTCTGTACTAGGAGTGGTATCAATTATTGTTTCACTTGCAGCATTTTCTGACCAATCCCTGAAACCATCTTCCCTAAGCCCTGTTCTAACATCCTCACAACTTAGAAGGGGTTTATATTTCTTTCCCCATTCATCAAAAATTTGTTTCATAATAGGTTCAACTATGCGAGAGGGATATCCTCTTTCGAGAAACATAGTCTTCAATAATACCAGTCCTGTAATTACATCTTGCTTCTCTGAGGTCATCCTGGCTACTCTAATTGCCTGACCTTTCACTATGCTTTTTTTCTGCTTCTGAGGATGGTGGCTATGATAATGTAAATAACCATTACAAAAAGTGGGCTTACGATACACATTAGATTTAAAGCCACCAGGTATCTTGGAAACCTTCACATCCAAGTAACTAGTTTCTAAATTCTGAATCTCATGAGTGAACCTTAAGAAATTGGTACTATTATTAATATATTCAATGAACTGTGGGATATCCTCCTGTTTCCCCTTCCATAAAATAAATATATCATCCAGGAATCTCAGATATGTACTTATATACTCATGAAATCTACTATTGAAGACATGTTGTACTTCCCACCCTGACAAAACTAAATTCGCATATAGGGGGGCACAGGCCGCTCCCATGGAGACTCCTCTTATTTGCTGATAGTATTCCCCCTCAAAAAACATATAGTTATTGTCTAAGACGTGCCATGATTTCACACACAAGCTGAAGTTGTCCAGGGTCTAAATTCGAGCATGTTGATAAAATGCCTTTGAAAAATTCCATCCCCTCCACTCTAGGTATACAAGTAAATAGATCCTGGACATCAATGGTCAAAATATGACTTCCTCTGACCACAATTCCTGCTTTAACAGGCCCAGGAAATCCCAAGAGTCTTTTAAAATGTGCGCTATACCATCTAACACATGCTGGCAGGTTTTATCTACAAACACTGCTAAATTATGAGTTTTGGACCCACAGGCCACCACAATTGGTCTAAAAGGGGGAGAAACTATGTTCTTGTGAATTTTCGGTATTACCGAAAAAAAACGGAATCTTTGGATGGGTGTTAACCAAAAAATTATATACTTCTAAAGGAATTCTCTGTTCCAATAAATATTCCTCAAGATAACTGTCTATCCTCTCAGGTGTGCTGATGACTGCAATCTGGGTACTGTCATCCACTGATATTAAAGAGCTCCAGTAAGGACTGGAATATGCACATACCTGATAGTCTAAAAGCAGTATAAAGTTAAATGCAAAAAAGTGCAGTATAATAGCATTTGACAAAAAAATCTGCTCCCACCTGATCTGTAATAAATGGTACTCTTCTTCCGAAAGAGATGGTCATGAGAGACCTGGATACTCATGTGGACAACTCTCTTTCATTCAGTCATCATGTTTCTACCATAGTCAGGAATTCCTTCTATCTGGCCCAGTAAATTACCAAAGGAATATCTTAAAGAGCCATAAAAGCTATTCTGCCCCTCTATTCTCGCCTTATCAAACCCATCATCAAATACAATGCACCCCTTAGTATGCATAAACCCAAGCTTATCTCTCAGATGGAAAGGTCCCAAAGATTTGTAACCAAGAAAACTGAAGGTCTTCAGTCCTTCAACTATCCTGAAAGATTAGCACAAGTCTGTTTATACTCAGTATCATACCAGCTGCTCCAAGGAGACTGGTATCTAGCTTTTTAAGCCATGAAAGACCCAGTCCTATCTGAATTTCTATTTCTTCATAAAACCACTGCCTCTACGAAGACCCACACTAGAGGCATGTATCTACATCATAACATTAACATTTGCTGACGGGACAGGTTACTAACACAGCATATTCCCAACCAATGCAATAAGTTGCCATTATAAGTCAAACTAAGTACTGCTGTGACTGCTATTAATGCTAGTCTTGATGATTGGATGTGCAGACACACATTTGCACCAGAGGCTTATCATTTATTACATTCCTGCTTGATTTGGGAGGTAAGCAGTATTATATGCTAAGCAAAGGTGGCAAGAACTTTTCAGTTTGTCTACTTAAAGCTGTATATGTCTGGTTCCCATGATCACTTGTTTAGTATTATTCCTAAGTTCCCGTGTTTTTATGTTCCAGTGTCTGAAATGCGTAATCCAGTACTACCCCACTTTCATTTTACATAGCCCTCTAGCTTACCATTTTTTAATTTCTTAACATCATGAGCATTTCTTTAGCTATATGTTTACTAGAGCTAGAAAAAATATTTTCAGTTTTTAAAGAATCTTACTAACTCATTTCTACCTCTCATCCTACCATCGTACATCTTATATTCCTCACTGTTTCCATCTTCTGCTGTAGACTGCCAAACTTCAACTTTGACAATGTACTGTTATCTGTAGCCTTAACTACATTTGCAAAACACAATACTTTAACAAATTAAATACACAGTTTTCATAGCCCTCTGCTTCTCCTAAACATAGTATATCCGGTTTTATTGGGTTTAACTTTGAACAGTACAAGGTAGAGAGCAAGTAATCTGACTTCTCATATAATAAGGACAAAAATACAACAGACATACAAAATATAATCCATAACATGTCTGAAACAGTTTTAAAATAAGGAATCAACCTTTCCAATATCCTTCTTTACTTTTTGTTTCAGTGATTACTCTCTAGAAATTCCAGACCGCCATCCCCATGGCTGGGATTCAAACGTAAATAAGAATTCTTTCTTGGGTTATTTCACATGAGCAGCCTGCGTTTCCTTCATTTCCATACAAAACATTTCACATGTCTAAACATTCTCTACTATGCTATCCAAGATTTACATATCTGCAATTCCTCCTTTACTCTCCATATTAAATATTTTTGCTTTACTTCAATATTAAAGCATTTTGCATAAACTAAACATTTTACATCTTCATTGTATTTCTCAAAGTGCTGCAAATACATTTTAGCCTTTTAGTCCACACACACAATATATATACAAGTGAAGACATTCTCAGTTTTTCAAATTCACTAACCAAGCAACATGTAATTGAATATTCAAGTGATTGCAAAACGCTGGTATGTATTAGTAGGATACTGTGGTACAGCGGGGATTAGGAATTTGCCCCTTCCCCACTTTATCTGTGATATGATGTGTTATATGTGATCTTGGAGTTGGTATATATAAAGTTGCTAAAGTATAGGTAGTACAAGGGTAGGGTACCTGTTATTTAATCAACTATTTTAAATGTCGAATACTGGAAGTTTGAACGGGGAAGTTCAAAAAATATAATTGCTGAAGCCGTGGAAATTCGAATTCTTTCCCAGGGAAAGAATTTGGTTGGCTGTTTCCGGGGCTTTGACATTTTCTGTACTGTGGTGAGAAAGTTACGGATTGGGTTAAGGTGAGTGTGATGAATGTTGGGGTTAGGGTGCGGGTAAGGTAAGTGTGCAAAAGTGACAGACTTTAGGGTTAGAGCGCGGGTAAGTGTGCGATAGTGACGGACTTTAGGGTTAGGGCACAGATAAGGTAAGTGTGCGATAGTGACGGACTTTAGGGTAAGGTCGCGGGTAAGGTAAGTGTGCGATAGTGACGGACCTTAGGGTTAAGGCTTGGGTTAAGGTTAGTGCATAGATAGTTGTGTATGTAAGGTGTAGTGTAGGTTTATTAGGTTTTTGGTGTGCCTATGTTGTGTGTGTGTGTTTTCGGAACAGCAAATTTTTTTCCCTGGGAAAAAATTTGCTGTTCTGAAGTTTCGATGTTGTCATATTTCGAACTTCCAAGTTCAAACATATGGTGTTTGAAATTTTGGAAGTTCGATTATATGACATAGACCCCAAGGGTATACCCTCAGGGGGCTACTTTAAAGGTGGAGGGGTGTAGCTACAGATTTTTACTCTTCTCTTCAGTTGCAAACTTTTTATTGTATATTTTAAAGCTTGTAATATAACCCGTATAACCTGGCAGTTTAAATCATTTTGCAAGGAAACTATCCTCTCCAGCAGCAAAACTATTTCTTAAGGTGGACTTTAATGGCCATTTCAACTTCATTTTTAGTAATCTTCCTTAAGTTCCCCACATCTTGCAAGGAACTTTCACAGTCCTCACCACCACAATGGCGCTCTTTTAAACAACTGCATTCTTTTAGCTCTTTCTTCATGATTATCAGACATGTTTCCATCGACAAGATATTTATTTATTTATTTATTACTTGCATTTGTTTACCGGGAAAGTCCACTGGGCCTAAAAGAGCCCATTTTCGGTGGAGGCCCGGGGAGAAAAGCTCCGACAACAGCTTAGATGCAGAAAAAAAATTAAACATTAATTGGTACAGATGTAGAAACAGTGTTGCACATAGTGGTTACAGTAATATATACAGAATATATAGATAAGTCAGGAATTTAGTTGGTTTGATTACAGTAACATATACAGAATATATACATAAAAGCAGGAATTTAGTTAGTTGCCAGATGAATTCAGGGTGGTAAAAACAGAGATAAATTAATCAGCATTATTGTGCCAGTATCAACAAGTGATGAAAGAAAAAAAATAAATAAATATCGAGAAAGAATCATCAGTCGCTAGTAGTAAAAAGCATAGGAATTTAGTTATAATATAAGGAGAAGGAAGAGGTTAGGTTATAGAGCAGGTACACAGCCAGCAAGAGTTAAGATGATTTTTGAGTGTTTGGTTGAAGGTTGTGGTGCTGCCCATGTTTCTTATAGGAGGAGGAAGCGAGTTCCATAGTCTGGCGACCGTGAAGGAGTAGAGCAATTGACCAGCCGGTAAGGTGGGCTTTTCTACTTTTAGAAGTAGATGATTTTCAGACCTTAGTTGCCTGCTGGGCTGGTATTTGTCAAGTAGAGTTGAGAGAGCAGGACGGTCTGTGGGTCTGTAGATTATTTTGTGTGCTGTAGTTAGCTGGGTGAATGAGAGATGGAGGGGTGTTCCAACCAGCCTAATTGTTTCAGTGAGTTACAGTGGTGGGATGAGAATTTGGCCTTGGTGGCAAATTTGTCTATTCTGCTGTAACACATATCAAGTTTGGATTTTGTAGAATTTTAGATATTAGTGAGAAGAGGGGCACCATAAAGGAGAGAGGGTAATAAAAATGTAGTTGCAAGGGTTTGTCTAGTAGAGAGGTTAAGAAAGTGTTGGTCCCTGTACAGCATACCGAGCTTTTGGTGTGTTTTTTTTTTATGTTACTGTTTATGTGTAGGTCAAAGTTTAGGTTTTCATCTATAATAAATGCCTAGTAATTTAGTATGTAGGACAACATCTATAGTGTTATTATCTTGGACTTGTATACTGAAGAGTTTTTTTTTATCTAGGAGAGTGGTTTTCTTAGGGATAAAAATTACTAGTTTAATTTTTTTTTTTTGGATTTAGGGCAAGATGATTGTTAAGCATCCAAGATTCAGTAGAGGTGAGGACATTCTGGGTGATCTGCTGGAGTTCAGAGCTGGAATTTGCAGTGCATATTATTGCAGAGTCATCAGCATACTGGATTACTGAGCACTGTGTGAGAGTGGAGTGAAAGTTGTTAATAAAGATGCTAAATTAGACAGGACCAAGTATGGAACCTTAGGGTACCCCTGTGGAAGTATTGAGGAAGGGAGAGGACGACTGTTGCCATTTGGCGGATTGCTGCCTATTGGAGAGATAGCTATTGAACCATTGTAGGGTAGATGGGGAAATGTGGAGGGTAGATAGTTTAGAGAGGAGGATAGTGTGGGAAATGGTATCTAAAGCTTTGGAGAGGTCGAGGAAAAGAGAAGCGATTATTTTACCAGAATCCCATGCCCGGTTAACTGCATCAAGGAAGGAGTGGATGGCTGTAGTGGTGTGTGCTGTGCCCTGGTCTGAAACCTTGCTGAGTGGGTGACAGAATTTGATTTTCAAGCAGGTGGTTGAGGAGGTGGGCAATGGATGCGTTTTTCCAGTATTTTAGAGAGGGGTGAGAGAATAGCTATGAGTTGAAAGTTTGTGGTGTTTGTGTTGGTGCCGCCTTTGTTTAAGGGGAGAATGAATGCTTTTTTTCCAGATGTCTGGGACAAGGGACTCTTTAATTGATCTGTTAAGGAGTATGCTGATGGGATAAGCTATAGAGTTTGCAGCTAGCTGCAGGAAGTGTGGGGGTAGATTGTCAGAGGCTAGAGAACAGGGTTTAAGCTTAAGTAAAAGTTTTTTTATTGTGGCAATGGGTATGGGGAAGAATTTTAGGTTAGAGTTGTGTGTAGGATTGTTTTTTGGAATATTTGGTCATCATAATTCTATAATATTCTATTTTATACTTTAGACTAAAAAGCTGAGGTCAAGTCTATCATGTGGCACTGCTATCCCAGTGCTCTTTGTTTTTAAGCCACTATCTATTTTTTTCTTGACAGAATCATTTATTTCTTCCATTCATTTTCTTAAGTTCAGTGTTAAACTCATCACCTCCCTTCTTTTGCAGTTTCTGAAATGTATATGAATTTCTTAAATATTTTAGTTAATCATTCTGATCTTGTTTCTGCAAATGTTTTCCAGCAAACTCAGTAATAGTTCACTCATGTTCACCCACCGCTCTAACATATTATCATAGCACTCTATTAAGTAAGTCTGTCAGTCAAGACATGAAGCTTATTCAGCTAATAAATACCTAGGACATCTTTTATTAGGAGGAATTTTCATTTTCTCTGCTCCAACATCAACCACACCAAGTCTTGTATGGTCATGCAAATAATTGCACTGTTAACTTTCAGACATAAAATCTGCATGCTCGACACTAGAAAATAAAGTCCTGTTTCTGATATACATGAGATAAAGATATTGCATTTTGTCTGCATATAGTAATAGTATAAAATAATTTACACTTTTTAAGGTCTGGTCTACCTCTAGAATATCAATATTAATATTCCTTGACCCTCATGTAATAGATCTTCATCTACACAAAAAGGCATTATCAATTCCCACTGCTCCTTTCCTGCAACGCTTTAAACATTTGTAAATCTTAATGAATCATTTTGAGACCAATCATCATCTAACAGCACAATTCTCCTTTCCTGAATTTCAGTACCTTTTCTACACTTCAATAATAAGAATATTGCATTATTATCACCTTCGCAAGAAGACAGATATTTTCCAGTGTTATAATAACGAATCTGGATTCGGCAACCCGAACTGAACTAGACAAACTAAAGAAATGCTGAAGCGATAGATAGAGAGACCACACTCGGCAGATGATAAATTTAGCTTTCTTCCACTTTATTTAATCGTGGACTTCTTCAGAAAACCAGGATGCCTCCCTACATCCTGGTTTTATTTACACAAACAGGAAATGATGTAAAATTCATGTCATACATGTCCATACATAAAAATAAAAATAAAAATAAAAATAAACCATTATAACTCAATGTCATAGTTATACCTTGTCATCAAGTTTATCAGTGATTTAAAAATACTTAATTAAAAACCATTTTTGTTTTTGTTTTGTGTTACCAAACTTTACATGACTTAAGTCGTTTGTTGAATATAATGTATTAGGTATATATTGTATATATTGTATATTATATATTATATCTTCCAGTACTGATGAAATGTCACTCTGATGCTGATGAGAACCTAAACTAGATATTACTTCATTGTGGGGATTAAGTGATGCACTAACTAGTGAAACCCAATATGATGGAACAAAGTCCGTCGCTTGAAATCATTATGTCACAGCAAAAAAATAGATGATCTCATCAAGGCCCCTGTCACAATCCAAAATGTCACTAGCCCCTGGATCATCCTAAAGAATTTAATTCTCTCAGAGACCCCTAGATGTACACTTATATGGATATATTGTAACGTTGATTCAAATTTTAAAAAATATATATACCCTAATAGAATTGTTATTAATTTCTGTTGTTTAAAAAACATTTGATGTTTATCCCCTCATTAAGTCCAGGGGGTCCATCCGCCCCTAAGCATAACTGCCATATAGACTCTTTCTGCTCTAACTTGTTGTTGAGATCCCCTTTAAGTAAGCATTTTTCTACGTGGTCCAAAACAAAAAACTCAAACTTCTTGAAATCCACACACTCTAAAGAATGTCTGGCCAGAGCATTGTTCATGTCTCTGTTTTTAATGGCCAGATTGTGTTCGTAAATCCTACGTTTGAGCATTCTTTTTGTTTTCCCCACGTAGTAGCTGTCACAGGTACAACACATGGCTGCATAGACCACGTATTCACTATTACAATTGTAATACTTGTGAGCCCAAAAGGTCTTTTTATTGTATCCGAAGGTGACAAAAGAGGTGTTGGTGACAAACCTAAAAAAAACCTAAATAAAGTGGAAGAAAGCTAAATTTATCATCTGCCGAGTGTGGTCTCTCTATCTATCGCTTCAGCATTTCTTTAGTTTGTATATTTTCCAGTGTCACTTACTACTGGTATGAGGGCGTCATAGCCTTGTCCTTCTGGGTAAGGGCTTAGACTCAACTCCTTCTGATTTGATGACAGCCACATTCTTCACGGTGCTATATAGAGTAGACTGGGAGACATCAGTGGCTTTGGAACCACATAAACCAGATAAATCTCCGAATGGTTTTCCTGGTTCTGAAGACATGGGAGAAACTACTGTTTCTAGAACCTCTCTTCCTCCTTTCCAACTGCCTGTCTGTCATGTGCTATTTAAAACAGCGTGTGACGCTCATCTAGCATGTGTCTGTTGATGGGAGCATTTTTCTCTTACCAGTTCATATTTGTTCAGAAGAGAGTTAGCTATTGATTGTTCTGACCTGGATCTCTATTCCTGTCCTGAAGTTCTGGACTCAGAGACTGCATCTTGTCATGGCATTCCAAAAATGGGGCACTCCACAGACTGACCTGTTTTCCACTCAGAAGAGTGCAGTCCCTCCCCTCTTCTGCTCACTACAACAAATCAAGGGGAAAGAAACAGAGGATGGGGTTCAGGACTACCCAGCTGATGATTCATCAAAAGAGACACTCATCAAATCCCCTGCAGGTTTGCAGGGCATTCCCCATCTTACCCATTTACTTTACTATAACAATACTGAAGTTACACTACTATTGAGGCTAGTGACAACCTGATGAACTGTCCCTTGTGATGAGAAAGGACCCAGTAAGGTGTCCTCCTCCCCCGTGGATAAGGATGTGTTCTTTTTCTACCATGACATTGGCATTTCCTGTATTTCTTCCTCTCTTTCCCACCGATTTCATGCCTGATCACAAAGATGATCTAGGAAAGACCACAACTCATTTCTGTCATGCTTCGGTGGTCATGAAGGGTCCTTTCACACAGAAAACACTCCTTGTTCTTTGCAAGGATGTGACTCATGGCTGTCTCCACCTCAGAGCCTGTCTTCTGTTTTAGGCTCCCTTATTCTGCTGAACTTGCCAGTGGAGGTTCTTTGAGATGACTGAACATGCTAAGAAACCTTCCACTCAGCAGACCTATATATGCATGTGAAAAAAGTTTTGTATTTGGACAGTGTGGTACCCTGTACCTCTCCATGTTGGTAGTCTATAGGTAATTTTGACCTACTTCTGGCACCTGTAGTATTCCAAGTCTCAGTTATTTCATGATCAGGGTACATTTCAGTTATTTTAGTACCCTGTGACCCTGCAATGGGCAAGAATGTAACCTAGTACTAGCTGGACAAGAAATTCCTTAAAGGAGCGATGTATCTCCATCTCTCATTCAGAAACCCTTCCTCTTCCCTGTAACACTTCGACTTTGTGATAAACAAGCTGGCACATCTTCTGTTTGAGCCTGTAAACTTGGGGGAGGGGGGTCACTGAACTTCACTTCTTTGAAAATATTGTTCCCTGTCTCAGTGCTTCAGGCACTTATGTATATGGAACCATAGCTGTTTTTCTACAAGGGTAGGATGCTCTTCAGGACAAAATTACACTGCCTTCTGCAGGTAGTTTTTGTAATTTTAAAAGTAAAAAAATTTGGGGAGGGATCTATTGTATATCTATCAGTGTTTTTTGTTACATTTTTTACTCATGAAAGGCTTTTTTGAGCCGAGGCACTGGAGTCTAGAATGAGTGCATTTGTTATTAAAAGCTGGTGACCTGGTGGTCTGGCTTGGTCGTGGTTTTATTGTACAGCTCTTCTTGTTTTGTTATTGAAGTTTTTGTACTTTTGTTTAACCAGCCCATTCATCTCCCAGTATTTTTTGCAGCTGCAGAACACAGGGGAGATAAAGCCTAACCCCTTGCTGTTCACAGTCACTCTAGGTTCTACTTAAGGAAGGCTCACGAGCTTAGAGCAGTGGACCAGTTTGTCATCTCTCTTACTGCAGGGAAGGAAGAGCTTGTATTTGCCAAGCACTTTACAAATGGATTGAGAACTGCATTATCTTTTAATATCAATCTGTCCATCACCTTTTTACACATGCTGTAGTCAAAGAACACATTACTACAGGAGTTGATTCATCTACTGCAAGCTTCAAGATACTGACTGCAGAATAAGTTTGAGGTGTGGCTAAATGACTGTCAGTACACACCATTCTTTCATCACTTACTTTAGCAATGTGAATTCAAATTTGCAATTTTGTTTTTAATTCCGGTGGGTGTTTGCCGATGGCTATGGAGCAAAAAGTCAAGCTCCATTGAAAAGAGCATTTATGAAACCAATATATTATGTCACTGGCCTCATTAGCTGAACAAGCCAATGTCCCTAAATGCCAAATTCTGATTAGTTGAGATGTGATAACCGACCAAATACTCATCAAGGAGGGACCTCTAATGGATCAGCTGACAAAGCAAGAACATATGTTTTACGTGTGCAACCTCCTCAGAAGCCTGTTCTTTATTTGATCCAAAGCTTGAGCTTCATCCTCTAATAATTTGCATCTTTATTTCTGCTAACTTACTACTAGTGAAGCTTTTCCACCATTTAAAATATATTGTCCCTTCACCCATAAATTTGTCTGTCTTTCTCATCATACCTCATTTTTCATAATAGGTTCATAGGTTCATACTAGGCTATCTGCCCAAGGGCATTTACAAGCCTAGCCCATAGTTTTGTGGCTTACGCCACCCCTTTAGTATGGGGAACTATACCCATTATTTTGCTGTGCCTCTGTCGAGCAGTGACACTGAGGTAATCCCTGGGGTATATCTGCGATCTCCCATCCATTGGTCAAGATTTCTCTTGAACAAGGCCAGCGAGGTGCTCTGCCTCACATATACCGGGATTTTGTTCCACAGCATAGGGAGTCTTTGGGTGATGAATCTATCCCTCCAGCACATCCTATTAATAGCCGTGTCGAGGTTTAAGTCTCCCGCCCTTGTGGCTCTGATGGATCTAGATTTTTGAGGTGAAGCATATTCATCAAATCTGGGTTTGACATGGCCTTGTATGTTAGGCACAGGTCACCTCTGAGCAAGCGTGGCGACTGAATAGAGCTGGAGTTCTTTCAGTCGGGCAGCATAGGACAGATTTTTGAGACCCTTTATCCTTTTGGTGAGGAACTTTGTGGCCTCTCCAGCTGCTGCAAGTGTTGGGTCAGATACATTCCGAATGGGGCATTGTACTCAATCATTGGTCTGATGAGTGATGAGTAGAGGGAGACAATGACCTCCCTTGATCTAGATGAGAATCCCTTCATGATAAGGTGGGCAATGTAGAAGGTCTTCCTAACTACTTTAGCTACATGGGTGTCGAATGACAGACTACTATCAACCTGGGTCCCCAGGTCCCTGATAACTTCTTCTGTGCTCAGTGGATTGCCACCTATTTGGTAGCTAGGGGTAACCTTGTTTTTCCCGAAGGGTATGACTATGCATTTTTTGGCATTTAACTTTAGGCCATGGCTCTGGCACCAGTTATCCGTTTCTGTGAGACCCTTCTGAAGGATATCTGTGTCAGATGTGTTTTCTACTATGGCGCCCAGTTTGCAGTCATCTGCAAACTTTGTCAGCCATAACCCTCCTGTGTTTGCTTGTACTTTCGAGAAGTAGATGCCAAACAAGAGTGGGCCTAGGACTGAGCCCTGTGGGACACCACTTGTGACAGGCTTTGAGTCTGACATGGCGCCAGCAACTCTGACCCTGTGGGTTCTGTCACTCAGCCAGTTTGCAACCCATCTTGTGATGTATGGGTTAATATTTAAGCTGATGAGTTTTTCAATGATACCCGAGTGGGGTATTGTATCGAAGACCTTTGCCAGATCGAGGTAGGCTGTATGGACTGCCTTTCCCTCATCAATGGCTTTGGTGACTGTTTCGAAAAAGTCAACCAAGTTTAAAAGGCATGATCTGCCTTTGACAAAGCCAAACTGGGTTGGATCCAAAGTCTGCAAATTCCCTATGTCTTTATTTATGAGGTCCATTATGATCCTCTCCATGGCTTTGCAGATAAGGCTTGTCAAGCTAATGGGCCGGTAATTTCCAGGGTCGGTGGAGGCACCGCCTTTGTGAAGTGGGACCACAGTTGCAGTGCGCCACTCCCTGGGTACGTATCCAGAGGTAAGGCTCTGATTAAACAGCTGTCCTAGCTGTGGGTTTAATTCCTCATTGAGTTCGTGGAGCACACAGCCGGGGACACCATCAGGTCCCATTGATGCTGTGTTTTTTGCTTTGGAGAGAGCAGTTCTCACTTGGGCGTTGGAGATGTTTGGGGGCTGCAATCATTTGGTATAGATATCTCTCCTTTTGGGGAGGGGAGAAGTTTGCACTGAACCTGTCAGCCAGTATGTTGGCAATGTCCGTAGGATCAGTAATCTTCACATCATTTTGAACTAGTTCTGAGCATATCTGGGAGTTTCCTCCCAGGTTTCTAACATAGCTAAAGAAGGCCTTATGATTGTCTTTTGAGTCTTTAGCTATTTTTCTCTCAAAATTTGCTTTGGATGATTTTATGAGAGCTCTTAGTTTTTACTTATAGTGATCAAGGGTGTCTTACCTTTTAAGGATTTTGCTCTATCTTGTAGTAGCTTCCTCCTTTTGTTGTAGAGTTTGTTTATGGCTGGGGTCCACCAGACTGGACGCTTGCCTTTGGTACAAAGAGTCTTTGTTTTGCTTGGGATTGCCTTATCCATGCAGTCCTGCAGGTGCTGGTAGAAGGCATTTGTAAGTGATTCAGCGGCATGTGTACTGTTTTCCCCCGGCTCGGGGGCCTTAAAGGAGACCACACTAGTCTTTAGAAGTGTGAAGTCGGCTTTCGAGAAGTTCTTTACTGTGGTCTTTTTATTTCAGGTGGGGTGGGATGAGGACCTCCAGCGAGATTAGTTTGTGATCTGATCTCACCAGTGAGGGGTATACTTCGGTGTTGAACATTGTGCTCCCGTGTTCGTGATGATGAGGTCAAGTATGTTATCTCCTCTTGTGGGGATGGTAACTAGTTGTTCCATGGCATTTGAGTTTATGAATTCCAGGAACTTTTGGGCTAGGGTGTTTGGGCTTGAGTAGTGTTCCCAGTCTATATTAGGGTAGTTGAAGTCACCTAGTATGATGGTGTTTGGTGATACATTTATCCCCTCTAGTGTTTTCAGGAAGGCCATGTGAGGTTCCTGAGTTTGTGAGGGTGGCCTGTAACATGCTACAATTTGCAGAGCAGTCTTGCCTATGGTTAATTGCACCTGGATGGTCTCCGATGCATCGTGCGTTGCAACCAGTCTTGAGGTGTGGGAGTCCTTGATGAATATGGATACAGTTTGCTTCTTGCCCTTCTTCCCAGGGGAACCTAAGCTTTCTTTACAGATTTCACCACCTTGTTTGACTTTTTAAAATCTTCTTCTGCCCCACTGCTCTTTGCCTTCTTCATCTATCTTTTACAGACACAATTAATGATGAAAACTCAAGTCTCAATATGCTCATTTCATCTGATTACCTACTTAAAATATTTGCTGCATTAACATTTCAGTCTTTTGCATTATTTATTTATCTTTATTGACCAGGAAAAGTCCAGCTCGGTAAAACACATTTTCAGTGGAGGTCTGGGGAGAAAAACTCCATGTTTAAGTTACAAATGATGTACATGTATAACTGCAGGGTAAAAAACATTCATACATGGCTGAAGAGGTTCTACTGGATTATTATCACCTGTCAAAAATCACCATTTTATTTGCTGGATGTTGGTATACTGACTTATAGCATATATTATCAGATGGAGGAAACTAGATTTGTTTCATGTATTGCAGAGCACCGTATATAGATTTTCAGATCTGTATATTACCATTGACAGCCCTCATATGTTTCCAAACACTCCAAACATATTAATGGGATTACATTAGTAATAAGTTCATAGATTGCATAGGTGGTTGCTTGGCTATCAGCCCAAAAAAAATTTTAAGTCGATCCAAGCTTACCTCAAATTTACCAAAATATTGCTGATGTGTTCATGGGCGGCCACGGTGGTGCAGTGGTTAGCATTGCCGCCTCACAGCAAGAGGTTCTCCGGTTCGATCCCCGGCTGGGGTGCCTTCTGTGCGGAGTCTGCATGTCCTCCCTGTGGTCGCGTGGGTTTCCTCCGGGTGCTCCGGTTTCCTCCCACATCCCAAAGACATGCTGCAGGTGGATTGGACACTCTAAATTGGCCCTAGGTGTGCGTGTGAGTGTGCCTTCTGTGGAAGGTTGGGCGCCGGGCTGGCAACTCGACACCGTAAAACTCCACTGCCACTCAATGTGCGGACAAGGTGATCCGCTGTGGCGACCCCTAACCGGGAAAAGCCGAAAGAAGAAGAAGAAGAAGAAGAAGATTGCTGATGTGTTCATATCCAAAGGAATTTTACAAGTTACAATACAGTCTTGTACACATCAAGTGTTCACAGGCTGTCCCTGTCCATTAGGGACATATGTGACAAAACTGGGCTAAATTTCTAAATTCCCACCCATTGGTCCAAATTTGAGATGAACTTTTCTTCACATGGATGGGAAGCCTGTGACAGAGAAGGGATCATCTTCAAGACACATATCTGTCCCTCCATGTCCTGTTTATGCTGCAGACAAGGTTTATGTCCTTAGAACTGATAATCACTGTGGAGATTTGGATGATTCACTTGCGGTAACTTACTCGTGCATTCATGCTAAATACATTTTACAGCTTCCTGAGCATGCCCTCTATCAGTGAATGACTAAAACTGCAAGGATTTTTGTTTTTTCTACATGTTGGCTGTTATTTACTGATTTATTTTTACTTATTTTTTAAACAGATAAGCCCATTGAGCATGTGTCCTTTTTCAGGGTTGACCTAGGACCAATAAAGGGTCAGGTGAATTACGGAGAGTCACATTGTAGGCAAATGGACGCAGAAGGACTCAAACTCTGTACTCTGAAATACAGGTAGCTGGCCATTAACAGCTCAAAGCCTTAATCCTATGCACTAACCATGCCTCATATTCCAATTGAATAAAATGTATTTTTGTTTGTTATAACTAAAGCTAATGATACCAGTTCATTGGTCTGGTAAGTAGACATCACCAACAGGAAAGGGACATCATATCGTGGACAGTGACACTTTAGACATTCACAGTGTACAAACCATGACATAGCATCAGGAGGAAGTGCCCGATTAAAAAAAAGATAGTTATTTAAAATCTTATCATAGCAATAGATGTCCTTCTCTTTACTGATGCAGTATTCATAACTTAAGGGATTTCCTGCCAAGGACAGCCGAACATCTGGTCAGTATACCAAAGCCTTTAGTATTTATAGGTGTTGTACATCACATGTATGCTGCCCACGCAAGGCGTAGGACATAAAGGTGATGTATGGATGCACCCAATCAGAACTGGAAAAGCCTCAGGAGTAACAGAATGTCCCTATTGACAATGATAAGCATGTGGATCCAACGGAGGGCAAGAAAGAACAGCCTAGAACAGAGGGGGGGGGGCAGGAGGGAGGAAGTGAATACTGCAAAAGGGAAGAGAAGAGCATCTACTGTTATGCAAGATTTTACACAACTGTACTATGTCCTTCCATACCACTGCTGCAGTACTCAACCTATGGGAGAGTACAAAAGCTTAAGATGAAGCCTGGGAGGAGTACAGCATGGAACAGTCCTATGGAAACCCATGCAGAATTGCCCTGGCAAAGCCAGCTGTGGCCCTGAAAATAACATCCAACTTGTAATGCTTAGTGAAAGTAGCAGCCTCAAGGAGGGAATTGGTATTTAGCCCCTTGAAAAAAGCACCAGAGAATGCAACAGGCCTGGTAGAATGAGCTTCTACTGATGAGGAAAGACATTTAGCATGAAAAGAATAACAAAAGTAAATGGCCTTAGAAATCCAGGAAGTGATGGTTTGCTCAGAAACAGCCAAACACAAAGACTAAGGATAAAAAGAAACAATAAGCTGCTCAGATCTGCAAATAACTTTAGTTTTATCCAAATAATATCTGAGCTGTCAATGTAAATCCAAGGTGTGAACAACCTTCTCACTGGTAGACTGTGGAGAAGGAAAAAATAAAGGAAGATAAATAGATTGATTAAGGACCAACTCATTGACCACCTTGGGCATAAAAGAAGGGTAAATATGAAAAGGCACCCTGTCTCTGTGGAATACTAAGGAAAGGAGGAACAGCCATGACATCCTGAAGGGCAGGCAGTCTCTTGGCTGAAGTGAGACACAAAAGAACAGTCTTCCATGTACAATGTTGCAAAGAAGCTGAAAACAGCCTCAAAAGGAGGCCGAGTCAAATTTTCAAGAACAGAATTTTGGTCTCAGGAAGGTGGAATAGTTTTCCTTGGAGGCCTGATATAAAGGACACCTTTAAGAAATTTCTTGACCTCAAGTCTAAAAGCTAGAGGAGCAGTCAAGGTCAGACAAGCAGAAATTGCTAACAGGTGAAATTTAACTGAAGAATATGCCAACCCAGCATGGAGAAGATCACATAAGAGTCAACCAAAGGAACATCTACAAATAGAGGAGCCTGATGGTGACAGGAGCACCAGACAGATAATCTTTTCTGTTTAAACATATATGATTTCCTGATAGTGAGTTTTCTGGCCTCTTGCAGAACCCAAAGCATTTCCTCAGAAAAGGAGTGCCTGAGAGGGAATAAAACCGTATCAGCCACAGTTGTCAGTTGAAGAGTAGACAAGGGTGGATGGACAACAGACCCCTTGTCTTGTGTTAGAAGATCCACCTGGTGAGGTAACTTGTTTTGATTACCCATGGCCAAGTGAGAAAGAGAGAGAGAAATTAAGTGGGCCAAATGGGAATTACTAGCAAGATTGTTTGGAGAGACCTGTCTGATTTAGTGCAGGACTCATGGGGAAAGGAAGGCATACAGAAACACCCTCTTCCAAGGCAAAGGCTGGGTGCTCACTTTCCAAACCAGAAAACTTGGGAGTCTGGAACAGAAGAGAGGAAGTAGTTTGTTCAAAGTGGAGACAAAAAGAACTATCTGAGGAGTAACTCAACAATGGGCAATATCAAGGAAGAAATCTGTGATGCATCCATTCATGAGCTTGTGTGGTGGGCCTGCTAAAAGAATCTGACATTAAACTGTGTTTCATGGAAATGTAAACTGCCTTAAGAGCCACTTGATAATGGACAGCTAGACCACAGACCTGAACAGCTAGTCTGCAAAAAAGACAGGACCTTGTGCCCCCTTGCTTTTTTACATACCACATCATTGTAGTATTGCCTGTGAAAATTTTGAGGAGCTCAGAATGAAAGAGGGAATGAAAAGTCTGAAAAGCTAGTAGCAGAGCCCTCATCTCCTTAATACTGATGTGGTCCAACCCCTGAGGAAGAGGCCAGAGACCCTGAACCTTGAGAGAACCAAAGGAGGCCCCCCATCTCCTGTCTGAGACATCAGTAAAAAGCTGTTGAGTCGGAACTGGAGCTTCAAAAGGAAGTCCCAGGTTGAAAGAAAATTGCTGAATCCATCACTGAAGCTTGAACTTGAGACAAGGAAGAAAGGGTACCGGGAAGTCCAGGAGGTGACAGCAATGAAGCCAAACTGAGTCAGGGTACCACTGAAGCTTTCTCATGTAAAGCCTGGCCAGAGGGACCATGGGAATGGTTGAAGCCTTGAATCCAAGGACCCTGAAAAATTCCCTGGCCATGACTGAAGGCAGAGGAAGAAGACACTGGAAAAGGCAGTGAAGACTGGGCCTTGGGAGCCTGCAATCAAGGAAAATAAGATCCTGATAAGGTTTTGGAGATGATTTCACTAGGTTTATGGTGAACCCCAGACTCTCTAACAGGGGAAATAGTAAATTTAGGATCCTTAAACAGAGCATCAGGGGAAGAAGCCTGAATGATCAGATCTTCCAGGTAGGGAAAGATCTAAACTTCTCTTATACTGCAAAAGGCAATGACAGGAGCAAGACATTTGGTGACTACCCTTAGGCCAGTAGAGAGGCCAAAGGGCAAGGCAGAGAACTGAAAATGTAAGGAAGAAACAGAGAAATGTAAACATTTCCTGAAAAGCGATGGATGGGGATATGAAGGTAGGCAACTATGAGATCCAGAGAGACCAGAAAGGCCTGGGGAATAAGAAGGGGAAATAAAATCTGAAGAAACAACATCTGAAAGGAAGGAATCTTGAGAAAGGTGTTGAGATGAGAAACATTCAGAATTGGTCTCCTTTCTGGGAAACCAAAAATTCTGGAATGAAAACCCCTCCCTACCTGGGTATGAGACACAGCTTGAATGGTGCCCTGGACCATAAGCCAATAAACCAACTATGGGAAAAGAGGAAGTTGTTCCCAAAGAGGTTGGAGGATGCCCAAAAAGGGAGGAAGGGATTTCTGAACCATGAAATATCCCTGGCAGATAATGGACAGAACCCAAGAGTTTGTTGGCTGAGGGAAAGGGGAAACAAAGTGTGAAATGGCTTATCTTGAAAAGAAGGTTTCTGGAAGGTAGGGGTTTAACAGGAGGCACAAGTCTAGAACCCTTTTTCTCCTTAGGTTGGAGGTGAGACTTCCTATGAACAAAGGCAGATTTGGAGGGATAATTCCTCTGAAACTTAGGAACAGGAGAAACAAAAATATATTTCAAGAACTCTTGCAAGGCTTAACCCTTGTACTGGAAAGACCTCAAAAGGTCAGCAGCAGCAGCTCCAAAAAAATTTTTATTATCCAAATGATCATCGAACAGTTTGGCCTTAATGTCATCAGGCAAATCCTGAAGATGAAGCCAAGAATAACACCTCACAGCTGAGCCAAAATCAGCAGCCCTGGAGGAGGCATCAGCTGCATTGTAGCTGGATGTGATAGAGTGGTGAGCAACCTGAGAGGTAGAGCCCAAGAAGAAAAGGCCAGAAAGGTCAGAAACTACATTGGAAACCTGAGAAAGGAGGGTCAAACCCCCCCTGGTTATATGAGTCTGGTAGTTGATGAGTTGAAAGGACAAAGTGGCAGGAGTGCAAACCTTTTTGCCCAGCCTCTCCATGGGCCTGCTATACTTATCTGAAGGGAGTAACTTGGTACAGGACAACAGCTTGGAGGACTTGTCAGAAGAGGTAGACACTACAGAAGGATCATCAGAAGGGCATTTATAAAAAAATTTATATCGTCAGCCACTTTGCAAAATCTATCAGGTTTCGTGGTTGCATGGGGCTGAGAATCAAGGGCTAAAGAAGCAGCTGAAAATGTATCCAGGAGGGCAACCAAAACAGGGGGAGCAGACTGGAGGAGTTCATAATACCTTTTCTGAAAGTCAGTGACTTGAAAACAATCCCACTTAAAAAAGTGTATCATACGCGCAACAGTATCTGCAAAGGAAAGTTCCTTGAAACTAACACAGAATCCTCTTCCTCTGAAACACTGTCCAAGGGAAAAGGAATATGAGAAGAGTAAGCCAGGGACTCTTCCCCAGAATCCAGATCCTCATCTGAAGAATCTAGTTCCCTGGGTCTTTTAAGGGTAGTGGAAGGCCAAGGAGGAGCAGGCAGAGACACCCCTTGAGGAGGCTTTAAATAACCCCTGACGTAAATCCTGCCATTCACGTTGGGGATCCTTAACTGCAGGGGAAATATGCTTGGTTTTCCATTTCTTTTGTACAAAAGATCCGCACGAAACACCATCAGAGGGTCAGACCCCTGGTAACATTCAGTAAGCGTAGTAAGAATCTCCTCCCTTACTATGATCTGTGGAATCCCCCTTGGCTGCTCAGATATAAGCAGCTGAGGTTCCCCCTCAACATCAGCAACAAATATTTGTAAAGTCTCTGAGGACA
Organism: Protopterus annectens; assembly: GCF_019279795.1. Lineage (NCBI taxonomy): Eukaryota > Metazoa > Chordata > Ceratodontiformes > Protopteridae > Protopterus > Protopterus annectens. The sequence continues at coordinate 508,453,820 of NC_056743.1, forward strand.
TGGGAGAAGTCAGATCCATGCCGGCCTCCAACAGGGTTGTGACAGAGGAATCAGAGGCAAACACCAGACAATCCTCTGGGCTTTCACTAGCCTTGAGAGAAATGTCTGGGGGCCTGGACAGCATCCGCATCAGACCCAAGTTTTTTGGCCTTTTTCTTATCAGATGACTGACCCTCAAGATGAGAAGATTCTGCAATAACACCCTAAGCCAATAGCTTAAGAAACTGGTTTTCAAGGCAAATAGATAAAGAGGAGAGATGACCATGGACAGACTTAGGGACAAAAGCGTGTGCGGTTGTGAGAAGCACCCAAACAGAAAAGACACTGGCTGTGATGGTCTTTATGGGAAATCTACCTCCCACACTGATATTTTCCTTTTCTGGGTGACATGAACCCCACAGCACTAAGTAAAAAAGAAAAATAAGAAACTCCAACATGGTTTGGCAACAAGCATTCAGTCCAATGCTCCATGATGGCATTCAAACTGGTAGAAAAGAAGTTCTGAGTGGGTACATCCGTATGTCACCCTTATGCTCTATGCCATGTGTGGGGAGTGTATATGTGAACTACGATGCCTCTAAGTACTAAAGGCTTTGGTATACAGGGTGCATGTTTGGTTATCCTGGTCTATATTAGATGAAAAAATGCTTAAAATGTCACGTATGGCATGCTCAACAGCTTTTAAGCGAACATTCATCTAAGTGAACCCCCAGAATGTCGAAACAAAGAGTTTTGAAAAGTTATAGTTGGCCAGCCGTCTGGAAGGAAGCAAACGGCTGACAGCTAAAATGTACTGAACATCATTAAAACCTCCTCCAAAAAAAAAAAAAACAAAAACAAGTCAACAAACAAAATAAAGTGGGAGGCTTCGCCCTCCACATCCACCAACTTAAATATACCAACTCCGAGATCACACCACAGTGGAGGACTGTTATAACATTTCACAGGGTGAATGACGAGACCGCAATACAGTGGAGGACTGTAGGAATGGCTAGACAGGGTCAACATTCTGATGTCAGCCACTGGCTTCCTGACAACTGGCCAACTATAACTTTTCGAAACTCTTTGTTTCGACAGTCTGAGGTTTCACTTAGATGAACGTTCACTTAAAAGCTTTTGAGCATGTCGTACTCAACATTTTAAATGTTCGTTAATCTAATAGGGAACCTGGCTATCCTTGGCCTAAGAGCCCTTAGGTTACAAATACTGCAACAGTGATATGAAAGGGCATGTGTTATTGTCTATCCGTGACTAATTATATTATCTCTTGCAGCAGACAGTCTTTTCACAACAGCTCCAGTCATTTGTACCACTTTCAAATGACTATAGATCAGAAGATAAATAATATGCTCTAGGATTATTTTATAATGGAAATACAGATGGGGACTGAAAAGGATATCGAGCAAATATGAAAATGCATGCATTAAGGATAAAGTAAGGTCTAAAAGCGAGAGAGTAGCTCAGCAGGCATCATTTCATAAAGATATGCATTTTGTTTTCCAGGCACCCACCTCACAAATTCTACCCATTCAATGAAGACTGAGCTGGATGTTGCAACAGAACATACAAGGTGATGTAAAAGACATACATGAATACGATAGCATAGTGCATGCCATGAAAATAAACTGAAACAAGAATATGTAACAGCAAAAGTCAGCAAGTTTATAAAAACACAAAGCGTATCAAATGTAGCAACATGTTAGTAGTGATGATATCACAGTTTGTCTTCCTACCAGAATCGAAAGTGGGGCACTGTTTGTTGTAATATGTCCAAATGGCCTGAAAGTAGGATCTGCAGCATATCACCATGACAGCTATGTGTGCAGAGGTCTACTGCCAATCTTGAGAAGTGGTAGTAAGTTACAGTAGAAAGTAACTGGTTAGTCTTCATACTCCCTGACAAGTGGACAATACTGAAATACATTGCATCTAGTTATTAGTGATAAAAAAACAGTACTACTTCCATCTCCAAAACAAACACAACCATAACCCAAAACAGTTCTGGAATTCAATCTCCACTCTATTAAACCCTGGCACCAAAAGCAATCATTGCCCAAACCCTGACAAAACCCTTGCTGAACTAGCTACCCTTTTCAACTCCTACTTCATAGACACTATTTCCAAACTTGCTTCCACCTTTCCTACAGCTACTCACAACAGCAACCCTACTTCTACAAACCATACCCCAGAAAAGCCTTCCCACCAGTCTTTCTCCTTCTCTCACATTCCCACTTTTACTATTTCTAAACTCCTGCTAAAAGTCAAACCCAGTAGCACTACCCCAGACAGTTTACCCCCAGAATACCTTCAAATGTCTGCCAAATCCATCAGCTACCCCATCAGCACTCTCGTAAATAGATCTATCCAAGAAGCCTATGTACCATCCACTTGGAAGAAAGCTTATATCATACCCTTACATAAAGGTGGTAATAATTCAGACATCTCAAATTTTGGCCCTATAGCCATTCTATCTCCTATTTCTAAAATAATGGAAAAATGTACTCAAATTCAACTCATGGGTTACCTATCCCAAAGCCAACTACTTTCCACAACTCAGCATGGATTCTGCCCTGGCCATAGTACTACAACTGCTCTCCTATCCTTCCTAGACACTGTTAACCACAGCCGCAATGATGGTAAACTTGTCTCTGCACTCTTTCTTGATCTCTCTAAAGCTTTCAACACCATCTCCCATCCTCACCTCCTTTCTAAGCTCTCACACCTTGGCTTGTCCACACCCATCCTTAACTGGTTCACCAGTTACCTCACAAACAGTCAACAATCCACCAAATGGTTGCACTCTTTCTCTCCTTTTCTCATCACTTCTACTGGAGTTCCCCAAGGATCCATCTTAGGCCCCCTCCTGATTAATGACTTTCACTCCACTCTCACTCATGCATCTGTAGTTCAATTCGGGGATGATTCTACTATTATCTGCTCAATTAACTCTGAAACCGAACTTCTGACCATCACCCTGAATGCTTTCTCTATTACCAAAACCTGGATGACAAATAATCACCTCGCCCTCAACCCAAATAAAACAAAACTCTTGTTTTTTTACACCCCAAAGAAGTACCACCATTAATAAGTTTGATTTCATCATTTTCTCCTCCAACAAGACTGCCTTAGAGGTAGTTTCCCATACTAAGTTGCTTGGCATAACCTTAGATGACAACTTAACCTCTGACCAACACATCCACAACACCATCAAAAAACACACCAAAAACTTGGCACCCTCTACCGACATTAACATTTTTTAAAGTACTCTACTAGAAAAACACTTGCCCAGACTTTTCTCCTACCTTCTCTTCTCTATGGAGTTCCCATTCTGACAAACATCCAATCGTCATTAAAAAATAAAATAGAGAGCTGCTATAACAAAATTGCTAAATTCGTTACTAGAGCAAAATATTCCTCCCACCACTGTCACTCGTTACAATCCCTGAACTGGCTAGAACTCCCACAACACCTAACTTACATACAACTAACAACAGCACACAAATTCATCTATAATTCCTCCAAATGCCCAGCCCTGGCTTCACTTATGACTCTTTATCAACAAAACCATTCACTAAGATCTGAAAATCAATCACTTATCCAAGTTAGGAGACCTAAACTCCCTGTAGCCCAATACCTTTACTCTTTCACTATAGCTAAATTCTGGAATACCCTTCCACCTTCTCTATGGACTATAAATAATGCCCCATCATTCAAAAACAAATCACTCTACCAACATCTTTCCTCTCATTGGCTACCTTGCACCACCCCAATTCCTCAATCACCTGATTACTAACCTGACTCATCTCTCCGATACCCACACCCTTCTTCACCCTCCCTATTGTGCACTCACCCTTAATCACAGCACAGTGTGCCTCACCCAGCCTCACATGGTAAGCACTCACCCTTAATCACAGCACAGTGTGCCTCACCATGCCTCACATGGGGTAAGTGCAGATTATCATTATCTGTCTGCTCTACTGAATACCTGCCAATCACCCGTGTCTTCCACAAAATGTTGCTATACATTGCCTATGTTACTGTGCCACTTCTGTCTCCTATATTATTTTATTGTAAATTGTTAAATGATGTTATTACTCTTGTATATTGTTAAATGCTGTTATTAACTCTCTAAATAATCTCTTAATTATGTAAATTTTTTTTTGGAGCTTTTCTCCCCTGGCCTCCACTGAAAATGGCCTTATTTCAGCCCAGTGGACTTTCCTGGTTAACAAAAGCAAATAAATAAATAATAAAATGTTTGAGGTGTGTCTGCAAACTATGTATATATATACATACATATATATATATATATATATATATATATATATATATATATATATATATATATATAAACACATTGACACAGCAATGTGTGTGTGTATATATTTACTCAGTTTCTTACCACCAATAAAATTATCCAGCATCCATCTGCATGTCCAGCACCAAAAAACATTATACACAACTATGTTACCAGTTGGTCATTGTGATCCAGTGACCAAAACCTTATGTCTGTCTACAAACCTATCAGATCTGCTGGGCATTATCTGTACTTGTATAGGGTTGCTAAGGCTTGGAACTCCTTACCTGTATCCGGCAGGTCAGTAACCCTCCCTCCCCCCTTTCAAAACCAATGTGAAAGACTTCCTAGCTAAAATCTGGCTCTGTTCTTGCTCAAAACTAGGATAAACTATATCCCTAAAAGTGAGAAAGTACCTTTTCATTACTTATACTTTCTTACTCACCCTTTTTCACGTACCTCCTTACTTCTATCAAATTCTCTGCCCTGACCTTTTCCCCAGATATGCCATAAGCCTGTTTTTCCCTCACTTCATATTGCAATTCCTGTTTGTCTTAGACTAACTTACCTTTAATTTCTCTACAAACTTTTTAAAATTTCTATAAATATTAAATGATTGTCATATAACTTGTATTGATTCTTAAACAATGTTTTAATATTAGAGCTTTTCTCCCCGGGCCTCTGCTGAAAATGGACTTCTACCCAATCAGACTTTCCCGATAATCAAATGTCAACAAATAACAATACATATATATATTTGTAGGTTTACTATTAAAATGTCAACATTCAAAATGTAAAACAATCAGGATCATGGTTAAGATGTGCGACGATTTGCATATCAACTAGTTCAGAATGTTGAAAACAGCAGCAGTGCGAAAGCTGTGCGAATTTGTCAACTGTTTTTTTTTTAAGTGCAGGTGAAACACAACCCAACAATGTGTGAAGAAAATGCAATGAAAATCATCCAGTAAATCTCCACTACAATTATATGCAGCGGTATTGTTTATAGAATTCATGTACCATTGTTTTAACGTCGTGTACCATAATTTCTTCATGGCAAAAGAAATAACTATGTGGTATACCAACGTAAAGTGCGTGATTCCAGTAAAATAACAGTAATGTCAAAGTATGCACTTGTGTAATAACAGAACATAGATCCCTTTTGTCCGACAGCTGTAGATGTCTATACTACCGTTCATTATGTTAGAAAGAGCAGTGCACTGCTACAAGTTGAGCAAATCCTCATGATGCAAACTAGTCACAACGTAGTAGTAGACGTCCAAACACAGACTCCTTATCTTGTAATCTACTCCATTTTGGTGAGGAGGGAACACAGCACGGTAATCTACTTTAAGATCCTCAATGTGATTCTGTTCAAGTTGAAAAGCATGGAGAACATCCATGATAAACAACTGTTTCCTACTCAACAAACTTCTCAAGCTATGATGCCAACCTTCCACTGTATTTTGACTGCAAGGATAACCACGCAAACATGTATCCCAGTGGTTCCAGAATGCAATCTCGAATAATGGTGGTAGTCTTTCATAAGTAGCATTTCTAATTCCATACTCTCTAGGCCTGCCAATAACACAATTATTTTTAAAAAACTCATATAAAGGTCGACCACAGTCAGGCATATCACTCTCTATTAATTCCAATGTAAACAGTATGGAATCTGGTGAAACAAAAGCTAACGCTGGTATTTGCTTACAAAGTAACATGAACTGTATATCAGTACCAAAAAGGGAAGCTAAATGTAACTTTGAATGTGCCTCCATATCAGCTGACAAAGATGAAACCAACATCTTTTAGGCATACTTTCGGGTAAATTACATGTAATAGAATTGACAGTACCTTTTTCAAAGTCACTAAGCACCATCTGTGGTTTTAATACTAATTCAAACTGAGTGCATAAGTGGATGATTGCCTTCCAAAACTGGTCATAACATTCTTCTGTCTTAGATGGAAGAATCCCATACACTACTGGAATCACCTTGCCATTTGGAACACCAGTTAAGCTACAATGCATTGTCTAAGCCTGTTTGTACTCGCTTGTGTTAAGTGGAAAAGTGCCGTCTACTAGTAGGAATTCTGATGAACATAATAAATGTAAATTACCTTCCGTCATTAGAATGTTACTGTTACTGATATGGGTATGGTATAAAATACATTTCCCATTCTTTACAGGAAGCATATCTGCAGTTAACTGTGTCAGGGATTCAACAGTACACATATGTAAACTCCTATTTTTCCTTCTACTTCAACGTGCAAAGCATCCATGTTAGGCAATGTATTTACAGCATCAGTTGAAGTACCTGCAAGTGCTTCACTATTTTGCATGGGCATTCTAATATTCGTTCTGCACGCCTCTTTATAGCTTCATGCACTTTGCTCTCCTCACTTTTGAAAACAACTGGCTCATGAAAATGTACTGTACACTTTTCAAGCCTTTCACCCTCTACTGTCTCCTCAGTCACACAACGTCCCTTCCATTTGTCACTATTTTTCTTAACACACCACCAATACAGTCTAGTATCACAACATTTTTCAAGATAGTAATGGTATCCATCAGTACACAACATTTCACGTCCTTTTTGGGACAATACAGTGCTATACATTTCTCCAGCTTGCAATCTGCAGATAATATATATATATATATATATATATATATATATATATATATATATATATATATCTATATCTATATCTATATATATATATATATATCTATATATATATATATATATATATATATATATATAGATATATATATATATATATATGTATATGTATATACACACACAATGCCTTTATTTGCATAGCTGACCAACAAATTTTCTGGTAATCAAGAACAGGGCATCAATTTCAAAAGTTTTGACACATTCCTTACAAGTAAATGAAGAATGCAGAAAAAAACAGTAGGAATAATGCAAAGAAATTAACAACCTATGGCACTGTTCATTTTTGTTTCAGCTTAAAGGTTACTGAACTTAGGTGTTGTCTAATCAACCCCACATTTCACCATGTATATTACATGAAGATAAAAATCAGGCAATACTTAAATAAATAAATCTAGACCTTTCACTAGAAGGCCTGTTTGTAAAATTAAAACTCAAATACTTTAGCTACATAATCCAAAGACATGATCACTAGAAAAGGCAGTGATGCTGTGAAATCCTGAAGACAAAAGAAAAGGGAACAGCAGTGTCTAAGGTGGATACACAGCTCAACTGAAGTAATGAATATGGATTTGTAAAGAAACACTTCTTAACAGACAGGTCTGGAGTGCTAAAGTCACTGAGGTGACAAACTGTCAGATTTGATTAAACGATAATAATGGTGGCAGGTAAAAACTAGGCACAAACTCTATCACTCTTATAGCACCCATATGGCACAATACTCTCGTAGATACTGTACATCACCATATGGCACAATACTCTTGTAGGTACTGTACAGCACCCATATGGCACAATACTCTTGTAGTTACTGTACAGCACCCATATGGCACAATACTCTTGTAGTTACTGTACAGCACCCATATGGCACAATACTCTTGTAGGTACTGTACAGCACCCATATGGCATAATACTCTTGTAGATACTGTACAGCACCCATATGGCACAATACTCGTGTGGGTACCTTAGAGCACCCATATGGCACAATACTCATGTGGGTACCTTAGAGCACCCATATGGCACAATACTCATGTGGGTACCTTACAGCACCCATATGGCACAATACTCGTGTAGGTACCGTATAGCACCCATATGGCACAATACTCTTGTGGGTACAGCACCCATATGGCACAATACTCTTGTGGGTACTGTACAGCACCCATATGGCACAATACTCTTGTAGGTACTGTACAGCACCCATATGGCACAATACTCTTGTAGGTACCTTACAGCACCCATATGGTACAATACACTTGTAGGTATCTTACAGCACCCATACAGCACAATACTCATGTGTGTACCTTACAGCACCCATACAGCACAATACTCATGTGTGTACCTTACAGCACCCATACAGCACAATACTCATGTGTGTACCTTACAGCACCCATACAGCACAATACTTATGTGTGTACCTTACAGCACCCATACAGCACAATACTTATGTAGGTACCTTACAGCACCCATGAGACACAATACTCATGTGTGTACCTTACAGCACCCATACAGCACAATACTTATGTGGGTACCTTACAGCACCCATACAGCACAATACTTATGTGGGTACCTTACAGCACCCATATGGCACAATACTCTTGTAGGTACCTTACAGCACCCATATGGCACAATACTCTTGTAGGTACCTTACAGCACCCATACAGCACAATACTTATGTGGGTACCTTACAGCACCCATATGACACAATATTCATGTGGGTACCGTACAGCACCCATATGGCGCAATACTCTTGTGGGTACCGTACAGCACACATATGGCACAATACTCTTGTAGGTACTGTACAGCACCCATATGGCACAATACTCTTGTAGGTACCTTACAGCACCCATATGGTACAATACACTTGTAGGTACCTTACAGCACCCATACAGCACAATACTCATGTGTGTACCTTACAGCACCCATACAGCACAATACTCATGTGTGTACCTTACAGCACCCATACAGCACAATACTTATGTGGGTACCTTACAGCACCCACGAGATACAGTACTCATGTGGGTACCTTACAGCACCCATATGGAACAATATTCTTGTGGGTACTTTGCTGCTTTTCTTTTACAAATACATTGGCACACTCATTGTTAACATGCTGCTATTTATTTTGCACTGCTATACTAAACCTACAGGTTACATTAAAGCAAGATGAATGCCTATATAATGTGATGCTAACATAGAAATACCTCTGACACTGCCTAACAAGATGTTGGTGCTGAAAAAAAGAAGCAAGGCTGCTGTTCAGCTTTATACAAAACATTACTGACAACCAAAATAGTTTCTCTTTCTTGGTAGATCTTGGTCTTTGTTTTTTAATCAACTTACATAAACACTGTTTTATGCAAGTTGTGATAAAAAAATGGTTTCTTTCAGCTATGTCATACAGTTTCTTAGACTTATGTTTCAGTGTAAAGATGTCAACTCAGGAACTTCATAAGAGATCATTACAAGCTTGCTTGTATCATGTTAGAGTCCAATAGATACCATTCTCATCTCAGTGATCTAACTTGCTTTTAAAGATCACTAGATTCTGCATTTCTGATTTTTGCTGGAAACTTCTTCCATTCCCTTCCTTGCCTTACCTGAATAGCTCCTACCTAAGGTTTTCTCCATCTTCTCAAGTCTTACTAATGAATAATTATTTGTAGAGCATCATTTATGAATTAAAACACTTACACCTGGGGTATGTTCAGTTAGTTTATCATTTGTGATTTTTTACACCCAAATAAAGTCTTCTAACCATGCATATTAAGCAGAAATTAATCTATGTTTACTTAACATTTCTTTGTATTTTAACCTTCTTACACCTCTAATATATTTTTTGAAAAACTTTGGTTCCCTTTCTGACCTCGTTACTTCTTTATTGGCATAACTACAGACGCCCATTCTATGCCGTAATACGGATCTATGATATTGTATATTGGTAACAACACTTTTTTTCTCATTTCTACATATAGTCAGTGTTAGAATGGTCCTTATAGCACAGAAACTATTCTTTACAATTTTACCTGTTTGGGAATTCAATTTTAGCTCAGCATCAACCGTTCAGAGGCTTGTGCTAGACTAATGACCATAATAGACTTTTTAAGCCTAGTCATACATCCCAAATCTCTGACAAGTTCTGGTACCCTTAATAAGTGTAAGCAAGGGCTTGGGAGATGAAACATTTACAAGCAGAGTATGGGAGATGAACCATTTACAGGCTGTCTGTATCTATTAGAGACAGGTGCCAAACCAGGGATAAATTTCCTGTTCCCCATCCAAATGTCCAGGTTAAACTTGAATTGGATTAGGGAGGGATTCTGCTTCACATAGACAGATAGCCTATTCCAGAGAAGGAACAGTCTCTGGGATACATACAAGTCTCTCTCAGCGAGGCCAAAACATGTAATAAAACTCAATGTACTTAAAAATAATTATATTACTTAACCCATACAAATACCCTGGGTTGTTCTTATTCATATGCATAATGCTGCATTTACTGCCATTACAATACCTCGTTATTTTGAGCCCAGTTGAATAACCTGATAATATACTTCTGCTTGACCAACTAGTTTTCTGTTGTGAAAATTGTGATAATGACACTGGCATCATCTGCAAACTTCACAGTACAAAATTTAGTAGGCCAAGAAATCTGGATGTAAACACAGGGAAAAGAAACAGGCCCAAAACCAATCTCTGAGAAACTCCACTAAGAACACTATTTCAAACCCCCTTAAATATACCCTGGATCACTTACCTTTCAAGCAGTATGATAGCAATCTAATGACAAAACTATTAAATTCTAATTTCTCAGGGACTGTTAAATGAAGAACTATATCAAACACCTTAGCTAGGTCAAGAAATACATTATCTACTGATACCTCATTATTCAGTGCCCCTTATCACCACTGAGTAAAATGAAATTAAATTTGTAGTTAATCTTCTCTGAGTCAATCCATATGGATAAATGCCACCATACGGATCATGTTTGTGTCACTTAGACATTTCTTCAAGGCCCTCTCAAAACACTTACCTAGGAGACTTACAGGATGCATTGGTCTACATTTCTCTGCTCTTTTAATTAACTAGCCTTTATGCATTGGTAGAGCATTTAACTGTTTCCACAGCTGAGGAACATACCAGCTCTGTAAAGTTTCTACAAAGTAAAGTAATTCTCTGATTTTTCCCTATAAGGAATCTATTTAGACCATTTGGTCCAGGAATAGGATTCTGCTTTACATTATTTGTGTTTTCTATTAACCATTATTTTTTTTTCTTTCTTTTATTATTATTTTATGGCAGTAACTTCCCTTTTGTAATTTCCTGTCTTGAATACAATCGTTCCATAAGGCTTTATAACACGGAAGACGTTCATGAAGAATTTTACTGTTTTATATAGATCAGTAACCCCTTTACTTTTGTCACTTATTATAGCCAAACCTTGACCATTTTTGCAATATGTTACACGTTTATAATCTGGTTTCTTACTGTTATTACTATACTTAGAGATGTTGACCTTAAACTCCCTCTTTTGTTCTTCAAATGACAATTCTTTATAACTTTTTATATTATGATCTGTTGGATTACTCTGCATAATTTGCTATTTTCTTCTGTAATCTAATTTTCAGGACCTTCTTATTCAACAAAATATTCAGCTACTTGGTTCTGTATACTAGATGTTGATAAATTAAGCAAAATACTCAAAGCTGGGAGGACTGAAACGTATGGAAATATATTTTAATAAAAATGCTGTTAAATACTAAAGTGTTTCAGCCTTGTACATGAAACATTGAAGGAAAGTACAAAAATACATACTGAAATATCCTTGAATTTTGAAGGGGAAAAAAACAGAAAAACATTAACTGCATTTCGAAACATGATAATGAGTGTACTGAAATACTGAAAAGCATAGAGACTGTTTCTAGTAAAGCAATACTTAAAACGTGTTACTGCACACAGTAAGGAGGAATCTTAGCTTAAAAGAGGGAGATGCAATATATAAGCACAGAGAGGTAAGAAACTGATTCTTAGTCTATTGTATCAGCTTAAAGAATGTGCATGACACAATCTGATTTCCTGTATAGTGGTACAATATGAAATGCATTTATTATTATTATTTTTAATATTAAGCTGCCCTTAATTTTATAATTTAACCTGCAAAGTTTATGAATTTATGTTATTTTTCTTTAACCTAAATAGTACATTTCCCCCCCCAGGATGTTATATTTGTCCCAACTGTTTTGATTGTACAGCATTTTTTGGGAGTGTTCCTCTTCTGATCTCTGCTGAGAATAACCTCTCCTCTATCAGATTCTCTTCATCAACAAACTGAACATATAACTAAATATTCATTCATTCATTTATACATTTGTTTTGTTAACCAGGTAAATCTCACCAGAAATGGCCTACTTTCAGGGTGACCCAAAAAGGCTGCATGTATCTAGTGTCTCAGTTATTTTTCCAGCTTTGCTGCTATAACAGACGTTACACTGCACAATCTCAAAGCTGAAGGCTGCATGCACGTATATTAAACATGGTGTTGGTGTACAAGCCGGATACAGGATCTTGGCACATACTGATATCATTGCACGTTACATATATGGTTACACTACTATCTAAACAAGCTGAGAACACTAGCAAAAGTACTGGACATGGCTTTATATCTGATGTGGCTTTCATAGCATGCTAGTGTAATGATATAAATATTACAATATGGTGGACATCTTCAGCATTATGTCAGAGTGTGCACGGATACCTATGCATACTGAGCACACTGTAGTGCAAGTGTTTGATACAGATTCACAGCATGTTGTATAGACCGGAAAATGAGCTGGTGCCCATGCATGCTATACATATTTTGATGACCATGTTGCACCCAGCACTTCAGCATGCACTCTTTTGCTGATTATGCTGCAGTGGGTGACTTAGTTATGGTAAGCCTCTTTTTTTTAATTTCTCCAAGTCTTTGGGTTTCTATTATCATGATGAGAATGGATCCCATTCCTAAATCAAAGTACAATTAAAGTTCATGAAATTAGTATTGTTTCAATTTTTGATGTCAGCCAGAAGTGCTCTTTGCAGTAATGACAACTCCTGCAATTCATAATGGAGTTACATGCATTGGTAATGTATCTAAATACGGTTGTAGATTATTTTTTATAAGACCCATTGCTCCTACTACTATTGGAGCTGTCTAGGTATCTTTCTTCCACATTGCTCTCATTTCTACCTGCAAATCCTGATATTTTATGCTTTGTGTCTCTCTGTACACAAGACACTGTAGTCATTGGGTTTAACAATTTCAGTGATTAATGCCACTTTTGTCTTTTTTTCATGGACCACTATATCTGGTTTTCTCAAATCTATCTTTTAAAGTGTTGGTAATGGGTAAACCCATGTGATGTAGACTTCATCATTTTCTGTGATCCTTTGTGGGTCATGTTTCCAGGGTTTTTCAGCTACTTCAGTACCATAATGTTTACACAATCCCCAGTGCAACAGTCTTGTCACATTATTATGTCTTTCAGTATACAGTCCTTCTGCCAATAGTATGTCACAACCAGCAATGAGGTGTGCGACTGTTTCCAGTTCTGTTTTACAAAACCTACATTTGTCTGTTTCTCCCACATGTTCAATGGACTTTGTAAACCAATGTGTGCATAGTCCACTATCTTGGGCCATCAATATTAACCTTTCATCTTTTGGTTTGAATTCGCCTCTCCTTAACCATTCCTGTGTTCGTTCCTGATCAACATAAGGTTCTTCCAGAAGTTTTCTATACTTGCAACTATATTTATGCATTTTCCACATTTCTTGCCCTCTCACCTGATCCTTCACTTTATATTCTTTCTTTTGTTTTTTTAGCACATTCAGTTGCCACCTGATTTTTATCTGCTTCTGGTTTAATTTCCATTCCTGGTTGATGTCGATATGCTTCTGTATGGAAGTCATCTTAGACTGATTCTCCTCATGTTTCAAAACTTTCAGTACATTTGGGTGCTATGAGGTCAGCAGATATGTATGCAGTCCCATGATTGCAGATCTATACATGTAATCAATTTCAAGGAGGTCCATACCTTCTTCAGAATGGGCAATATATAATCTTGGTATGCACTGATTTTTATAAATCATTTGGTGAGCATGAAGCATCCTTCTTGTTTTCCTGTCTAATCTATCCAACACGTTTTGAGGCCAGTCAATCACTCCAAAACTGTAAGTTAGGACAGGAAGAGCAAATTGGTTTATAGCTTGAATTTTGTTCCGAGATGTCAAGACTGTTTTCAGGATTAATTTAATTCTTCTAAAATATTTTTCTAAGTTTTATTCACATTTGTTCATATTTTATTGTTGATCCTTCATCAATTCCCAAATATTTATGCACTCCCTCTTGTTCAAGTTCTTTTATATCACATTCTTGTCCCAAACTGATGTTTTCCTGGTGCTGCAGTTTTCCTGCTTTAAAGGTTGCTTTTGCACATTTATCAAGACCAAATGACATTCTTACATCATCTGAAAAAGTTTTGACTACTTGCAGTTTATGCTTTCAGTTCATCATATGATGAGCTACACAGTGTTAAATCATTGACAAAGAAAAGATGAGAAGTCTTTACACTTGTTTTCTAGGAGCCAAATTATTTGTTTGTTTACTGGGAAAATCCAACTGGGTATGACCCCATTTTCAGTGCAGACCCAGGTAGAAAATCTCCACAGTTAACATAAAGAGAATTAAATTGAACAATGGTTACAAATATTAAGACAATAACAAAGTAGCACAATATGTGAAATACAATAAAATAAAAAGCAAAATATAAAGGCAAGCAATAAAGCTGACCATATATTATATACAAGGTAGAAGAAAGTTCCTAATATGCATGTCATAAAAGCCATATAACTTTTTCCTGGTAGGAGAACTAGATAATAAATTTCAGTCAAATTCTGTGATAGAGAAAGGTTAGGGTAAAAATATAAAGAAAGAATATTAGAATGTTAAGGCATTAAAGTGAGGTGAGGCTAGAAAGTAGGTAAAGCAGGAAGATAAGTAGGATGTTGGTATGTAGGAGGTTGGGAGGGTGGCTTAATGGTTAAGGTGTTTGCCTTACAAGCACAAGGTGCAGGGTTTGAGTCTCACAAGGGATAACTGGCTAGGCTTAAAATGGCTCGCAAGGGCAGTTAGCTTAGTACTAATCTATGAACCTATGAACCTATGTATGAACAGAATGTCTATTAAGAGTGTAGAAGACTGGAATAGAAAAGAATACTAAGATGCCGGGCAGCACGGGCAGATGCAGTTATTGGTTAGATGTTCTTTCAGCCTAGACTTGAAGGAATAGTAGTGGAGTACAAGTCTGATTACTTATGGAATGCTATTCCATGATTTGGCAACACAGTGAGAGTACAGACTAACCCCATTAGATCTTTGAGGTTTGTAAATAGATAGTGGATACTTGTGACAGGAGCGTAGGTCATGAGATGGAATATAGTGTTGTAGTAGTGATGATGTAGTTTGTGAAAATGAGTAGTTGTACAGTAACTTGTGAGTTAATGTTAGTTGATTAAAGGTGAGAAGGTGGGCTAGTTAAAGCCAATTTAGGGACTTAACCATGGCCTAATCTGTTAAGTAGACAGCTTAATGGATTAATAGCAAGACAAAATAATAGAAGTGACAGGGAGTTACCCTGGAATATCCCCCTTTGGATTCCTATCCCTGGAATAATAATTTGTCCTTTATCGTGGCTTAATTGCAAAGTGGTCTGCCACTGTTTCATGGTCACTGCAATGTAGTTGATCAGTGTAGGATGTTATAGTAACTGTGTATCTGTCTGTGTGGACATACAGGACACATTATTACAGATAAGTCTGATAACTATACATTCTGAACACACACTGTAGTGCATGCATATGTAGAGTCATAATGTACTACTGTTTCCATAAGTAGTGAGCCTATTATAAGAAAAGTGTTAAGCAGAACTTTACAAAATGTAATGAATGGCATGCATGTATATTGTATATACTTTGACAGGATAACTGTTTGAAATCTTGGGATCGGCTTCAGCAAGTCTCAAAATACAGAGACTGAATGGCTGAAAAAATGGACTTTCATGTATTAAGTCTGAAATGGCCACGTCTCTGAATATTCCCTTTTCTCCAAGGGTTGGCAATCTTGGAGTTGGTATATATAGGTGGGGGGTTGTCCCACTGCAACAAATAAGTTTAAAGGAGAAGACAATGTTTGATATTCACTCTTCTCCTGCATTTTCAGTCTTTTTTTCAGTGTAACAGCACTCAGCATTACAAGTGCTGACATTTCAATAGGGAGTCTTCCAACAGCAATGCAGAACTTTGCATCAGAGCAAACAGCATTGTCGTGTGTTAATTACACTAAGACAGATATGCTGAATACGGCATCAGAGTATGTTCTGGCACAATGCATGCTGAATATACTGACAGGCTAACATGCAGTGGTAGCACAATGCATGCTGAATGCACTGACAGGCTAGCATGCAATGGTGTCCTTGTTCTACAGTGAAATCCTGCTAAAACATCACAGCATGTGGCATTCCTGTGTGATAAGTATGGTGTAGAAGACATGTTGGCTATTGCCATACTGGCATGATCTAGTGCTAAATATATTGTAGCTGACATTTTGTACATGGGAAAATGGTTAAATGCTGATATATATATATATATATGCACACACGCACACACACATATATATATTTACATACATATATATATGTATGTATGTGCATGTACATAAACACACACACACACACATATAGGGTCTATATTATATCAGCGACCGGTTAAAAAAGCAAACGCTGATTGATCGGCCTTATGTAAGTGAAAGCTTACAATCCTGAAATGTCAGATCAGCGATTTTTTTCCTAGGGAAAAAAATTGCTGTTCCAAAACACATACACACAACACAAGCACACCAAACAAACAGAAATCCACACACATACACCTAAAATCTGACACCTAACCCTACACTAAACTATGCACACACCACTATCCACTTACCTTAACCCAAACCCTAACCCTAAGGTCCGTCACCATCGCACACTCACCTCACCCACTCCCTAACCCTAACTCACCTAAATCCACCCTAACCCTCATTTCCACACAATCGCACACATACCTAACCCAAGCCCTAACCCTAACTCACCTAAACCACCCTAACATTCACATCCACACAATCACACAATTACCTGAATCCGACCCATAACTTTCCACCACAGCACTGAAAATACCGAAGCAACAGAAACGGACAATCGAATTCTTTCCCTAGGAAAAATTTCGAGTTTCTGCTGCTTCGATATTTTTCACTTTCGCTAAAATAAGGTCGATCAATCAGTGTTCGCTTGTTTAAGCGTTCGCTGATCTAATATAGACACTATATATATATATATATATATATATATATATATATATATACACATATATATATATATATATATATATGGTTCTACCTGACTTCACCGAAACACCACAACACCGACAACGCAATCACCGAAACCACATAACCGACAGTACAAAAACACGAAAATCCACATGCCCGACAACGAAATAACCCGACGACACAAACACGAAACCTTATATATTATTCACACACACCACAATCAACAAACAAAACACATTCCCCATCCAAAACCACACACACAAACACAGCACACCAAAATCCCTGCAAACCCACACTAAAAACCACACACACAACTACCTACAACCCTGACCCAACCCCTAACTAAGTCCTCGTCTACCACTTACAAGACCCTTACCTGACCTTCCTCCCTAACCCTACTCACTTAACCCACCCCCTACACACTTACCTTACTCGCACCCTAACGTCCGTCACTACCGCATACTTACACAGCCTTTTCCCATTTCGGCATCCGCGGTGCTTTCATCCGTCGGGTCGGTCTTCTGCACTGTGATCTTCTGGGTCCCGTCGCGTCGGTCTTCTGGACTTTGCCCCTTCTGCGGCTCCCGATTTCGCTGTCGATGTTCCGGCGTGTCGGTGAAGTCAGGTAGAACCATATATATACATATATATTGGTGGTTCTGTGGTAGCGGTGTCGCCTCACAGTTAGACGTTGCCCATTCAATTCTCAGTTAGAGTGTCTTCTGTGTGGCGACATGTGTGAATGGGCGTTCCTTCGTTGAAGGTTGTGCGTTAGGCCCGGCAAGCCAGCAGGTAAAAATCTACTGCTAATCATTAGCGGACCAGAGTTCCGCTGTGGCGACCCCTAACCTGGAAAAGCCGAAAGGCACAAACAAATTTGTTTACTGGGGTGGTCTGACTGGGCAAAAAACATTTCTTTCCTCTTTTCTGCAGAGTCCCAAGGAGAAAAGCTATACAGCTACAATGACTTATTATAAGATACATATAGTATAATGAATAATTAATAAACAGATGGTGGGAACAAATATGGCCAGTGCACTTATAAAACTACTAGTTGTACAATGCCATAAAAGTGACTCACTTATACAAACTCTTAAGAAAATGAAAGCATTTTATGTTCAGATGAGTTGACTTTGTGAAGTCGGGAGAAATTATAAACTAAAGATATTTAGTCTGGTTTAGAACAGGGATATTGCCACTTATTTGTTTCCTCTACTATCACTAGTAGAGCTATTCTTGCAATTAATATAAGTACTCCTCTTTTCCATTGCTCCAGATATTCCACTGAAAAACCATCCTGAAAACCTTTCTTTATCAAATTCACATGTTCAGCTCTTTCCAGGTGTGTTTCCTGTAATACAGCCATTTGCACGCTACATCTTTTAATATAGTTCACTACTCTTTCTTTTTTATCTTTATCTCTAACATCATTCAGTTTGAAAGACATTACAGGAAGCATCATTTTATTATACCGTTATTATTACCATCTTTTATATATAACTACTCTTTTGCTAAATGTCTAGCTCTAACTTATGTCACATGTATATACTGTTCTGAGGTTGGTCTTTCATACAGTTGTTTCTTGTCATACCCAGTTATGCCTATGTCATATCTTACATAACTGTTTTTTTGAAAGCCCTCAAACAGAACAAACAACCCCCCCAAAAAAATAAACCCTCCTAAAACCTACGAACTTTACAATGACACATAAAACTATGTACATCTTCAAATATTGAAGTTTTTGCTTCCAATGAGAACGCAGACAGGTTAAAGTTAACCAAAAAGAAAGGTTAGTCATGCTAAGACACATGGTATAGCCTGTGCTATTAGTAAGCGCTATTTGATTTTTTTTATATCTTTATAACTCTCTCAGTTGAGAAAACACTTGAATGCTTTCAGTAAATACTTTCTCCAAGCCATTCCTCTTTATTAAATTATCTTCTAGTGACATGCAAATCAGACACAAAACTGCTTAGGATACCTTGTTTATCAGAAAAAAAGCCTTATAATATTCAACATTCTTTTTCATTTACATGCTTTGTAATAAACTTGTTACTGGACAATGCCTAGGGTTTTTATCCAGCCATTTCCTTATGCACTCATGGGAAAAAGCACACTGATTTTTCTTTTGTCATACTCTCTTAACCAGACCCTTCTGCTCTTCCCTCATCTCCTCCCCTCATTTCTTTTGTTTAATTGCAGTGCCTACATTTCTCAAAACTGAACAAAGAAAAGAGAGGAAAAGCGTGAACAAAAATATTTTTGAGGTAGTCTGAGTTGTTCTCTGAAAGCTTTAATTCTGTTGAGTTGCTTGATTTCAAGTGGTAACGAGTTCCATAACTTACACATGTATGAGGAGTAGTAGCTTGGCGGTGGAACAGAGAGCTCTTTTGGGAAAGTATAGCTCTAAGATGTTATGCAGGCTAGGACAGTGAGTTGAATTATGGATAAGGTTGAGGGATGTGACAAGTTGGGATAGGATTAGGTGATGAGGAAGCTCAAGCCATGAAAGTTGCATCAGTGTAAGGTAGTGATAGGTCTTAGAATAAGGTTTATCGGTGGTACATTTTGCTATCTTGTAGCACTGTACTAGTAATTTAGACTGAGCTACAGGTAAGTTAGTCAGAATGGGAGCAGCACAGAGCACAGTAGGGAAAAGGAAAACAAATGCAACATGTCTATGGGGTGTATGTAGTACAGTAGGAAGCAGCTCTGTATAGGGCTTCCAGTGTTTGTTAGTTTTTTTTTGTGGGGGGAGGTTTGACATCATTTATATGTAAGTTGAATTTTAGGTTTTCATCAGTGATTACTCCTAATAGCTTGGTGGATATTATCAATTCTGTTTTAGCGCTGTTTGAGGAGGTTATAGTGAAAGGGGGTTTGTCAGGGGCGTTTTTTTAGAGGTAAACAGCTTTAGCTTAGATTATTTGGTTAAGAAAGATCTGAGATTTAGTTAACCAAAGATCACTGAATGAAAGTAAGCCTCGTGTTTTTTTTTTGTGTGTGTCAGGAGCCATCAACATATTGTACTAGGGTTGCTTTTTTCTGTGTAGAGATAATTTATAAAGATATTGAAGAGTAGGGTTTCAAGTATTGAACCCTGGGGTACATCC
This sequence comes from Protopterus annectens, assembly GCF_019279795.1. Taxonomy (NCBI): domain Eukaryota; kingdom Metazoa; phylum Chordata; order Ceratodontiformes; family Protopteridae; genus Protopterus; species Protopterus annectens. Next base: position 508,474,301 of record NC_056743.1, read on the forward strand.
ACATTAACAGGAAGAGTGGCTGAGTAGGTATTAAGCTAATTAACTGCTTGGGATCTGTTGGAGTGGTAGCTGTAGAACCATGAAAGGAGGGATATACTGAGTTCGACCTTAGAGAGTCTTTGCAGGAGGATGGGTTGGTGAATAGTATCAAATGCTTTTGAAAGGTCTACAAAAACAGCAGAAAGGAAGTTTTCCATCATTTTTGTATTTGTTTATGTTGGTAATAAAATTTAGGCATGCTGTAATAGTGCTGTAGTGGGGGCAAAATCCATATTGAGAGGGTATTTACAGGTTGTTGTAAGTTATGTATTTAAGGAGCTGAGCTTGAATGCATTTCTCAAGCACTTTAGCTAAAGGGAAGAGGACGTTGACGGGACTATTGTCAGAAAGTTCAGTGAAGTTACCTCCTTTGTGAGGAGGAGGATGTGTGATTTTTCCCAAAGAGTGGATATATAATTTTCTTTTATTGAGTGACACTCACGTATGGATATAAGACAGGCCAGTGCATCAGCAACAAGTTTTATGTATTCAGATTGTAATCTATCAGAAGTGAGGATAGCAGATTTTAACTTGGAAATGAATTTTTTTAATTTTTAATGTAAGAAGTATGGACTGTTGTGAATTTAAAGTTAAATGAAATAAGTTTCAATAGAGGAATTACAAATATTTATTTAATTATTCAGCTGTTAGTGATATATGTTTTTCAATGGGTGACTAAATGACAGAAATATGATGGGTTAAAATAGGTTGTCATTTATATGGTATAATTTTATGAAAACGTGATATGCATTTTATGATTTAGATGTTATTTATGGCGTTGGTTTCTCTCTCTGTTTCATTTTAATTTTTGTATTGTTCAGTTGTATTTGTTGTTAATTTTTGGGTCAATAGGCAGCCATGTTTCTTTGATAGATTAAATTCTAAATTCAATCCATTTGTGCACATCATCATTTTGAAGAAGTCCCGTCATTTGTGTTGGATTAAAGCGCTTGACTGATTATGTGTGACTGTTTGCTTTTACAATAAGATATATGTGTTTATGTCCTTTTCTTGATGGATGTTTGGACATGAGAAGAATTAACTGGAATATGGTGAACCCTTCTAGTGGATCTGTTCCTGTGCAGGTATTTTAGTTACTTGGTTTGGGTCCAGCACACAATGCCCATTTGGTTTTATTAAGTTTCATTAGAGGAACTGACAGAGTAGGTTGCATTTTAGATTAGAGTGGCTATGGTCTGAATGAAGTGAAAGTTGAACTGTGTGGTTAAATTTCAAGTATGAGAGTTAGTAGAAGGACTATGCTGGCAGGATTTTCCCAGATATAAGGGTCTATTTATTATAGACCAAAAAGCGTTGACTTATGCTTGTTTGTGTTCTGAAGGTCTATGACATTTTTTGCCATGTTTAATTTTGTATTTCAGTCTTACAGTGTTTATAATTCTGCAGGTTTGGGTCATTTGTTTTTTTGGCCTGGCTCACCAAGCACTCACAAGTTTGTTTTCTTTGAATAGCCAGGGTGGCTGTTTTTGTTTTTAGTTCTTGTAGTGTGAAAAAGGGACAGGGAGATCAAGCAAAGATGTTTTGAAAAAGGATACAGCCTCTTCAGAGGGAAAAATTGTAATGGTTTCCAGTTTAACATTTTTAGGATAGAGATGAAAACATATTTATTAACTGAACTGAGACTGTGTTTATAAATTTGGGGTTTAAGTATACTTGTCTTATTTCTGAAGATGTAGGTAGGGGAATTGTCATTAAGTAGGACAGGGAGCCATCCAGTAGTTATGTTTTTACCTGGGGAATTTTTGAGAATCCAATCTAAAATTGTATGGCTATGGAAGGCTTTGTTTAGTCTAGTAGGAAAGGATATAAGTTGGGTAAAACCACAAAGGTTTATGGTGCTGTTGGTTATTTCATTATTAATGCTTAGTCAGTCCATGTTAACACCTAACCACACACACCCTCAGCTTTTTCTGTCTAGTCTTAGCATACTGTAGCTAAGTGGTATAATGTCTTCATCTTTAATGTCCTGTTTTAGCCAGGTTTCAGTAATTACAATGTTTGGAGATCATTGATCTATCCGGTTATGAAAGTCTTGTAGTTTATTACAAATGCTACAGATATTGTATAGGCTAAGAAGTGATGATGATTTTGTTGCTTGTGGTGGGGATGTTTGTAGAGGTGTACTGAATTTTGGGTTGTAGGTCCTGGGTTAGGAAGTATGCCGCCAGGTACTATCAGGTATTGATGAGGTTAGGAATTAATTTTTGTTTATGTATTTATGGTACATTGTTGGTTTGGGGTTGGTGGTATGGGTAAGCAAGGTGAGTATTTTTATACATGTGGGCTGCTACATGAAAATAATGGGCAATACACATTGTGGGAGAATTTGATTCCTCACTGGAGTATGGAAAGTTGTTGGAAAGTTTACCAATGTGGCGTAAGCAAGGATGCAAAAAGATAAGAGTATGAGAAGCTGAGAGAGAGATAGAAACATGTTTGAAATGGTGAGTAGTTCTTAGGAGATTGATATAGCTAGCAGAGAAGAATTGTATGTGTAGAAAAGATCATTGAGATATAACAAGCAGTAGGTGCAGAAAATGAGTAGTTTGGGGTGATCTATAGAAAACAGTAATAGAGGGATATTATGATTGAAATTTATAGAGCCCAGCAGGTCTGATAAATACTTGGAGAAGGATATAGAAGGAGCATTTATGAGAGAGACTGGTAATGATTTGTTAGAAGAGTGAATAAGGAAAAGGGTGGGTGCAATGTTGTAATTGGCTTATTGGACTGAAGAGGTGGACACTGGAGATAAATAAATGCAGCTGATATGGTGGTGGCTGGGAATAGGGGGTAGGGTAGCGGAAATTAGTTAGTCTGAGCAGAAAGAGAAGCAAGCCACCAGATAAAAAAGTATCAGTTAAAGAACCTATCAGTGAGACAGTTCTTCACCTATGAAAAGGTTTGTGTAAAGGAACTTGAGTCAGTGTTATTAAGACATGCATATTGCATTATTAATACACCAACCACAGGTGCAACCATTCTAGATCTGGTCCTCATTAATATGGGAAAGTGATGCATAGCCCCATACTGTAATGTCTTTTCTGGTAAGTTCAGACCACAAAATGGTCTCCTTTGAAGTAAAAATAAAACCTGGAACCTCAGCTGACCTTTGAATATTCAAGAATTACTCTAAGGTTAACTTCTTATAATCAAGTGCTAACCTGCAAAAATTTAAAGCCCTCATAAGACTTGAGAATACTGCTGACTACACAGAACTATTCACAGAAATCTTATACAAACATGTTAACAGTTGCATAGAGGCAGCTGTACTCACCAGGAAGAAGTAAAGAAATAACTCAAAAAACAAGCCACCTTGGTGGAATCATATCAGTAGACTGTATTACAGAAGGAAAATCATGACAAAAATTAGGAGGTGCAGCACCCATCAGGATAAAAATACTTTCATCATCAAACTAAATAAACAACTCAGAGAATGAATAAAGTTTACCAAAGCCACATTTGAGGTAAATTTGGCATCTCAGGCCAAGGGCAACAACAACAAGGCATTCTTTAGCTATGCTTGCAAACTGAAAGGCAATATACAATTGCGTGCTGAGCTGCCACCTATACTGAGTCAGAAGATATAGCAAACCTACTGGCCAACCAATTCAATTCCAACTTTACTGCTCTCCCACCCCCTCAACTTTCCTTCAAGAAATACCACCAAATATAACTCCCTCTTCTATGACTAGGGAACAGGTCTTTAATGCTCTCTCTAAGACCAAGAACACTACATCAGTGGGTCCAGACAATATCCAAAGATGCCTTCAAAATGGCATGAAACATGATCTATCAGGCCCTCTGGAAATGCTATTTAGCTATAAATAGAGAACAGCAAGTTATCTCTCTGCACAAAAGTGGACCATCTACAGACCTTGGAAACTACAGATTCAAAAGTCTCACTGGTCTTGAATGCAAAGCCATGGAAAGAATTCTCATGGAAATGATCAATAATAACATAGGAATCCTCAAGACACTGGACCCAACCTAGTTTGGTTTTATCAAGGGCAGGTCGTGCCTACTCAGCTTAGTGGGACTTCTTTAAGAAGGTCACCAAAGCAATGACTGCAGGAAAATGGTTCACTCTGCCTACCTTGACCTGGCCAAGGCATTTGACACAATACCCAACTCAGGTATTGTTGACTAATGTAAGAGGTTAGTTGCAAACCGTTATGTCACCCAGTGAATAGCCAGCTGGCTCACAGATATGACTCATGAAGTTAGAACTGAGGAGTCCACCTATACAAAGAGGCCAGTCACAGGTAGAGTCCCTCAGGGATCACTCCAGGGACCACTCCTTTTGGCATTTATTTCTATGAACTTAAGGCCAATGTCAATGACCACTGGTTGACTAAATTTGCAGATGACTGCAAATTAGGAGCTGTTATTGATTCCCCCACTGACAAAAAGGCTCTCCAGGAAAGGCTGACACAGACAAATAACCGGTGTCAGGGCCGTGGACTAAAACTAAATGCCAAGAAATGTGTAATACTATCCTTTAGGAAGTCATTCACTCCTGGTAACTATCATATTGACAAGACACCCTTAAGAGCTGATCCAGTAGTCAGGGACTTGGGGACACCCACAGTCGGTAATCTAGCCATTAATTGTAACATCTACAATATTGAGGAAATCATCTATGTAGTGCAACTTATAAACAAAGGTATGGCATCTAGGTCCAAAATATAATTGTTTAACTATATTTGTCATGCATCAGACCTAACACTGAGTACAATGCCCTCTTTGGTATGTACCTAACTAGGTATATCTAACAACTGGAATGCCCACAGTGGTTCCTCACTAAAATAATATAAGGCGTAAGTAACATGTCCTATGCAGACTGCCTCAAGGCCCTATCCCTATATTCTCTGCCCTACAGGCTGCTGAGATGAGATCTATGCCTGGCATATAAGGCATTGTCAGACCCTATGCTAATGGACCTCTGCATATTCACAAAACAAACACCACCAGAATTACTTAAACCTTGCCTGTGATATAAATATGACCTACTTGGGAGACAGATATGTATCCCAGAGACAACCCCTTTTCTGGAACAGGCTTCCATGTGAAGCAGAGTTCCTCCCTATTCCAATTCAGGTGTAACTTGGACAATTGGATCGGGAACAGGAAACTCACCCCTGGTTTGACATCTGTGTCTCTAATGGACCCAGGCAGCCTATAAATGGTTCATCTCTCAGGCCCCTGCTTGTAAATGTTTCCCCTCCCAAGTCCCTCTTACACTTGTAAAGGGTACCAGAACTTGTCAGAGATTTGGGATGCATGGTTAGGCTTAAAAAGGTCCTTGTGGACATTAACCTACTAAACACATATGAATGTATGAACCTACACGAATGGTCAACAAACAATGGAGCTTCCAAACCAATAGCTATGCAGCTATCCAATTAATCTCAAACTAGTTTTAAGGGCGTTGAAATACTTATTTTATTTCCCTTGGTTGTGGGATTTAGATTGATGCCATTTCTGTGCAGTTCAAGTGAGGTTTTAAAGTTAGTTTACAGAAAAAGCCCAAATAACATGCACAATATTTGCCAATTAAGCAAGACATTGAGTTTTCAGCCATCTTCAGGACTATATCAGTGATATTTGTGTCAACCTTAACACTTTTGTAGGTTCCAGTAGGAAAGCATGTTGAATTCATTGCATTAGATATGATGGGCAGGTCAAAGCATGCACCTGTGTCAGTGCAAATTGAATATGCTGTGATGGACATGCTACAATTGTACAAGTGTCTGCTTAGGAGTCCATACATTCCAAGTACACAGCAGACAACATAACAGATTTCACACCAAAGAATGTTCTAGTACTCATGCACATGAAATACAGTATAGGCAATTGTGCTGGTCTTTGAAGAGTTATGTATTAGTATTCATGTATGCTATATACACTGTGGAAGATATGGTGGGAACAGCTTCAGAGAGTGCACTGATATTACTGTATGCTGAGCACATTACAGCTGAAGTGTTGGACATGACTTTAGACATGCACTGATACCCAGGGATGCTGAAGGCAGTACACTAAACAGAGCTTCAGAATTTGTACTATTATCATTGCATGTAAATGGTCTGTCAGACCTGTAAACCATGACACCATGTGTTAGGAAGGCATGCGTTCACACTGCTAAGCTGCTGTTGTGATCATCTTAAAGCACATCAGACAACTGAAATCATCTTGTATTAAAGTAGCCTAATTTCTAGGAGGAGTATGTCCATTCAGGTCACGTAGTGCCACATTATCTGGTCACTGATGTACAGCACTACATCCATACGTTTTCTGGATGGCATTAGTTTTACTGATGACAACATACATTTCACAGCCTTACCACTATCACAGAAAATAGCAAGAGATTCCTGGAAGATTTAATTGTATTGGTATAAGTAGCCTGTTTTCTTTCTCTGTACCAGGGCTAATGTGGTCCAAACAGAACATAATGGAAGATAAGCAAAACATGTTTTTGACTTGGAGACACCTGCTGATCTCTGTTTTTTAATCACAAACATTTTTTTTCATTAGTATATGCATTCTTTCACCAGCACTTTGTACCAGGCATTATCTCATGGGGAAGACTCTCTCTGTAGTAGGAATTACCCTTTTGGCATTAGGCTTAGGGTGATTAATGGAGGTAAGGCTCAGTAGCTCAGATTCTGATGCCTGTCATATTGCAGATAAGATATGTTTTCACATTTTATCCAATTTGTATAGTGGGAGACTAAAGTGTTAAAAACCTGCATTAAATTCACACATTTGAAATGGTTTTGAGTAAACCTCTAAGTGCATTTTCCCGTATGGGTTTTATTCCATTTGTGAATAGCTCCAGGCCTCATACAGACAATGAATATGCACTAGTGGGTCCCAAATACTCTCCCAGGAAAGTAGATCAAGTCTTTGGCAACTAGCTTTTTCATGCATCCCCCAAGCTGTTCCTCAAATTGCTGGCTCATTAATCAAGCACTTAGTGAAAACATCCAGTTCCTGACCAAGGAAGTCATCCACAAAATAGCAATGCTCCTCCCTAACCAAACATTTTTATGCTATTTCCTTTTTATAGTTCTGGTTCATTACAAGTTGCACAGATAAATATTTTCTAATTCCAGTATTATTCCCCAAACTTGCATTTGTTAACCAGAAAAGTCCACTGGGCCAGAAATGAGCCCATTTTCAGTGGAAGCCTGTGGAGAAAAGCTCCACAAGATACATATAGAGAGAATAAAATTACATAGACAGAAAAACAAAGATTATACGGTACAGTTACATTGCATGAGGCTGATAAATAGAAGCAATGGTGCAAGAAAAATACAATCATAGATGTATAAAAATCATATACTACAATTACATTGCATGAATTTGTGCAATAGAGCAGCAGTACCTGAAAAAGAAAAATACAATCATTGACATGTAGTAGTAATGACAGGCACATATTTCAGAGAAGATGTTTGTGAATGCTGTTTACATTGGTGCATAGCGTGTATTCAGGTACATAAGAAAGTAAAATAGTTACAGGTGTGTAGCTGTGAGGTGATTAAGCAGATAGAGAAATATAGAAGGGGATATAAGTGTGGAGGTAGGATAGGACTGATGAAAGTGACAGGGAAGCATTAAGTAGGCAGAATGATGGAAAATATGCGATAGATAGAGGTATAGCATTGGGAGAGAAGTTAGGAGTTGTGGTTGTGTGTCTGGGAATAGGAGCATAGCCATTTAGAGAAGAGATGCAGTTTGAGGGAGTTTTTAAAGGAGGTTAGGTTGCTGATTGCTCTGAGTGAAGGGGGGAGATTATTCCATACCTTAGATACATGGTAGGAATAAAACATTTGGCTGGCAGAGAGCTTGGGTTTCTCTATGGACAGTAACATTTTGTTTTCGGATGTAAGGGGCTAGTTTGGATGATACATGGATAGAATGGAAGAGAGTGAATGGCAAGTTTCAGGGTGGGGATGAGCTTTGGGGCTGTAGTTAATTGTAAGAATGTGAGATAGTGTTGGGATTCTAGCCAATTAAGTTGGTGCAGAGAGGAACAATGATGGGTAAGATATTTAGCATTTGTGGCAAATTTAGCGATTTTGTTATAGCAACAGTCTAGTTTTGTTTGCAAGGAGGACTGTAGTTTTGTGAGGATAGGAGCACAATATAGAAGTGTTGGAAGCAGGAAGGATGAGGCCAGAGCCTTTTTAGCAGAGAGACTGAGAAAGTTGTTGTGCCTGTACAGGGACCCTAATTTTTGATGTTGCTATAAATGTGAAGGTCGAATGTTAGTTTATTATCAATGATGACACCTAGTAATTTGGTGCTGGGGACAACTTCAAAGACAGTGTTATTTTGGGAGTGAATGGAGAATAGTGACCAGTCAACAGAGCTAGATTTTGTGGGGGTAAATATTAAAAGTTCTGTTTTACTGGGGTTGAGAGCGAGGTGGCTCTGGGACATCCAAGTTTTAGTGGAAGTAAATGCTTCTTGGGTAAGATGCAGTAAGATTTAGTAGAGCAAATGATAGCTGAGTCATCTGCATACTGGATGACTGTGCTATGGATGAGAGAGGAATGAAAGTTATTGACAAATATTCTGAATAAGAGGGGTCCTGGTATTGATCCTTGGAGGACCCCTGTATTTGTAGTTATGAAAGGGGAGGAAGTATGTAGCCATTTAGTAGATTGCTGCCTGTTCCTGAGATAGTTAGTAAACCATTGTAGGGTAGGGGGAGACAGACCGAGATTAGTGAGTTTATTAAGCAAGAGGGAGTGTGATATGGTGTCAAATGCCTTTGAAAGATCTAGAAATAATGCTGAGATTAAGCATCCTGCATCTCATGCTCTGTTAACTGTGTTGAGGAAGGAAATGAGGGCTGTGTTAGTATTATTTCCTGGCCTACTAAAGCCATGTTGAGTGGGAGAGAGGATTTGGTGTTGTATCAGGTGACAGAGAAGCTGTGTATGGATACATTTCTCTAGAACATTTGAGATTGGGGAGAGCATGGCAATGGGGAGGAAATTTGAAATGTCAGAGTTATTGCTGCCTTTGTGAAGTGGTAGAATAAATGCTTTTTTCCAGATATCAAGTATGCATGATTCCTGAATGTACCTGTTTAGGAGGATGCTGATAGGATATGCAATGGAGGAGGCTGAGAGTTGTAAGTTTTCAGCTAGTAAGTTATCAGGGGCATTGGTACAGGGTTTGAGTTTTTGAAGAAGTCTGTGATAGTGGAAGTGAGAGTGGGTGTAAGTGTGAAAGAAGGTAGAGGATTTGTAGGGGAGTAGAAAAGTGGAATACTTGGTGAGTTGGCATTAATAGGTGGGAAGGTGGTAGGAAGTTTTTTTATGGTGTTGAAGTAATTGTTAAAGAGGGAGGCCATTTCAGATGGATTTTTTTTCTGGTTCTGGGCATGGATTGTTGTTAGATCCAGGGGGAAGTAGGGAGTTGATTGACCCCAAAATTTCTTGGGGTTTTGTTTATGTTGGTCTTAGATGGCTTGAAAATATTCTTTTTTTGTTTTTAATAACTAGGTGTTTGGCCTGGTTCCAGAGTTGTTTGTATAGATTGAGGTTAGAAAGTGTTTTGTTTTTTTGCCAGGCTTTCCAAGCTTTGTCCCTAGTGGACATTACTTGCTTTGTGAACTTTGTAAGCCAGATTGCATGTTTAGCCTTAATCCTTTTTAACTGGAATGGGGCAAGACTATTTAGGATCCTGAGAAACATAGAATTAAACAATTCTACAGCTTCATTAAGCGGGAGAACTTTTAGTGGGCTCCAGTTGGTTTTGTGCAGAATGTCATTGAAGGTGTTTGGTGAGAAATGGGATAAGTCTCTGCTATATTTATTTTGGTGGGAATTTGGTATGGAGATGGGCTTTCATATTATGAATGCTGGTTAATGTTAAGATATAGTAGTACTGTATTACAATTACCATTATATTAGCATAATAACAGTTTGGCTTTTCATAAATTGCACATGGATATACTTCATGTTTTGACCACAAGTCACTCTTCCTTTAAAAAATTAAAAATCTTGTTGGGAATGCTCCTGTACCCATCCCACATAACACGCCTACTTCTTACCCCCCCTTACTCTCCCACCTCACATCCCCACTAACACCAAAAAGGCACCCGAAGTGCTCATTGCCCGGCTGTTTTACAGTAGGAACAAATATATTTGTAAATACTTACTTATATTTTATAGCTCTTTTTGTGAATTTTCATTTATTGCATCTCTAAATGCCTTGTTTTTATCTGTATTACTGCCCTACTATGTGACTTGTCAATTTGTTGTTCATGAATATTGTCTTTATGGAGCTTTTCTCACAGGACTCCAATGAAATTGGATTTTTTTTTGGCCCACTTGTACCATCCTGGTAAACCAATTGCAAATAAATAAATAAACTGTTCATTTATTCTCTTTTCTTTTTCATTGCAGTAAACTGACAACTGGATCTTCCAGAAGTCGTCTAAAAGAAACCTGAACAAAATCAGTAAATTCATCCCAAACCACGGTGTTCATAGTGAAGTGTTCTGCTTCAAGAACAAAATGTTTATTTTTAAAGATCGTCATTGTTTAGCCCAGCATGTTTTTACCTCTGACTGCAGTTAATGAGCCAATAAACATAAATTTTGAGCATAAGAAAGGACAGTTTTCATCTGTTGCTGTCAAGAATATTGTTGTAAAGATTGTTTGCAAGATACTGCCTAACAATGGAAATATGTCAGTGGCTTTTTTCTGTAATTTTTTGTAAGCAGTATATATCCTAAATTTAATCCAGTGGCTTGTAAATAAGCGTGATCATGAAGAAACATGACCAGTGTTGCAGTCCCACAACTTCCACTTTGATATTTCCTAGGATGCACAAAAATGCTCACCATCTGAGCTAAATGCCGAAAAAGGCTGGTCAATTAATGCAATGGCAAGAAATGTGATTCTTAGAAAGTTATGAGCACAATGAGAAAGACTTTATTACCAGCGCATCAGCATGTCTCTGAATCACACACTAGTACTATCAGATCTGATAACACTTGTGTTCTTTCTAGCATCCCGTACATTGGTCTGCAAAGGCATCCTCTACATTCACACACATATGTACATTCAGACATCCATGCACTCGCATGCGCATGCACACACACACACATACATCAGCAAACAAGACCCTTACAGTCAACCACACTGATGGAAACACTCACCCATTCATCTGCATGCATGCTTCAACACACAGACACATTCATGAAGCTTCATTCATGCTTATGCAGACATGCACAATCATGTCCACACACACACACACACACACACACACACACACACACACACACAGACACAGACACACACACACACACACACACACACACACACACACACACACACACACACACACACCTACTCTTCAACACACAAGTTCCTCGCAGTGAACCACACTGATGGAAACACCCATTCATCCACATGCATGCTTCAACACACAGACACATTCATGAAGCTTCATTCATGCTTATGCAGACATGCGTACTCATGTCCACACACACACGCACCTACTCTTCAACAAACAAATTCCTCACAGTGAACCACACTGATGGAAACACCCATTCATCTACACGTATGCAACACACAGACACATTCATGAAGCTTCATTCATGCTTATGCAGACATCCGTACTCATGTCCACACACACACACACACACACACACACACACACACACACACACACACACACACACACACACTCTCCCTACCCCATATCTTTGCTGAACTTCCGGCACTGTGAGTACTCCCACTGGAGTGAATAGGTGGCTGCTATGTTTTTATGGTGGTCACTTTTCCCCTCCTAAAGTAAAATTTTACACAGTCATACTACTCTCTGAATGGCTTAGCTGAGTAACTCTGGAATACACCTGAGAGACCACAGTCTGTGGTGACATCTCAGCAAAGGGAGAATTACTATGGTACACCGGTCTCTGTACTGAACACACTTGGTATGATGGGGAGGGTGTGGACTTCCAAGTCAGATGCTGGTAGAGATTGTGATGCTAGTTTCTCCAGAATAAGATCATGCATACGATCATCATTTTTTTTAAGTAAAAAAGAATGGCACCAATAAGTAAGCCATTCACATAACTGACATGATATTCAGTAAATAAATATCTGTAAGTCTGCTGCATTTGTTTCTAAACCATGCTACTGTCAGTAAGAATCGTCTAAGGAGGGATGGAATCCTGTATAACAGCACAAACCAGAACTTGATTACTAATCTGATCAAATCACAGGTCTTGCGTTATCAGGGTTTGCACTTCCAAAAAGGAGCCAAGTAAACAAGTCCATGTCTCACTCACACTTTCTTCTTAATGTAGGACCTCTAACCCTCACTGCCCCTAAGGATTTGTACCCCTCTCCCAATCTCCCTACATGTAGTTCAGGGTTACCAGCGTTACACTCTGTTTTGTTTTTTTTTGTCTTCTTCAAGGCTGCTTCTAAATGTAATCCTTCTTCACTCAGTTTCCTTGAATTTATCAGTAAGCATGTGCTGAAGGCTGATGCTTTAAAAGGACTGGAATGTGCAGTCCTATTGGGTGAAGGTTTGGATACTTGCTTCTGCATATGATATCCAATTATCTGATATGCTGACATAATTATTCAGCACTGCAGCAGGTCCCTGGAACATGAAGCAGTTTAATGAGCTCATCAGAAAAGCTATTTGAGAAATGATTTCATGCAAAAGTACTACAGAAATCAGGTGACTGGGAGTAGGGGGAACGAGGAAGCAAAAGCATACCCAATACCCCCCACCTGAGAAGTACCTTGCCCTTGATTTACAGATTCCAGTAACGATTCATGTTGACAATACTGCCAGCAGCTATGAATACATGCTTCCCACACTTAGATGCCCTACAATATACTGTTCTGAAATACTGACTGGCAAATGTGTACTACCTGAAGAGACCCCTCCAAGATGCTCTGCCTATGTGGTCATTGAAGCAGATCATAGTGTTAGCATTACCTTACTGTGACATGCATTAGCTTGCTTTGTAGAGCCTGAACAACAGGTATAAGGCTAGAAAACCAACTTTTACACCCAATTAATTTGACTGACACTAACTTTCCATTAGTGACCAAGGCCATAACCCCCCCCTTATAAAGGAGAACTTTTAGGGGATCCTGTTAAATTGGGAGGTGGCTAGAAAAATCTCTTTTGAAAGATTCAGATTTTTTCTGATGTATTCCTTTCCTGTACCATACACATGGAAACTAAAGGCAAACTGACCAAATAATTGTGTATTTTGCAAGAAATATCTATAGATGGTTAATGCATAGTTTTAGAAAAGTGAGTTATGTCATTTGCATATCACTTAAATCCTAGGACCTATATGATACTTATAGCAAGCTGAGTACTTTTTCTGTCATAGCTCAAAATATTGCATGGCTGAGGAAGTACCTCTTTGTTTAATACAAAATGAGCCACATAATGTTTAAATGGCGTTTTGTTACAATGATGACCCAAATCTGAGCAGTTGCAGTATAATTACACAGATTATTGCAGCCTGTTCTTGGAGCTTGCTAACACAGCCAGCCTTAAAGGAGGGGCAGACACTGATTTGTAGCTTGGGCACTAGAAGAGCTTGCATAGGGCCAAATGGAAAGGCCATATTGGCTGTGAAGAAGCTTGATTGCTATAATCCCTTATTGAAATTTCAATAATCTTGGAAGGCACTGGGTGAGATTCAGAAAGGCTAACATGAAGGTAAAGCCATAGCACTGCAATTTTCTGCATCACGGTAAGTCTTTCAAATTCTTAGATAACCTTACCATTTTGGTGTCGTCTATTTCTGTCTCAGTTTTCTGTATTACATTGGCTCAGCTTTGGTTGGTGTTTTTTGTTTTATTAGTTTTCTGCACCATGGACATTTTTTTGTAACTTACCTTTTAGGTCTTTCACTACCAGGGTCCTCAGGATGGAGGATGATATTCTGGGTAGAGCTACATAATAGTGTGATAACTGGGGACTGGTTAATGTTAATGCACCACTTGTTCTTTCACAGCAATACCAGCGTCTGTGACAGAGACTCATTCGATTGTGGAAAATTTCACTGCTGGAGAGCAAAAGTGACTGCCATAAAAACACGACAGTCACATATTCACTACTATGGGACTACTTATGGTGCAGGCAAATTCAGCAAAGATGTGGAGGGTTAAGGTAATAAGTGTGTGTGTGTGTGTGTGTGTGTGTGTGTGTGTGTGTGTGTGTGTGTGTGTGTGTGTGTGTGTAGGGGGTATATGTGGATGCATGTCTCTAGGGACATCAATGAAGCTACTTGAATGTGTGTGTGCGGCCTGGAATTTTTGTGTATGTGGGGGGCAAATGGGTAAGTTTCTGTGAATGTAATCAACTGGGGGGGGCTAGTTTGTTGACTTGTGGATGTATACATGTGTGTGGTGGGGGCAGTGTCTGGGAGAATGTGTGTGTGTGTGTCTGTGTACATGGGTGTTTGAATGTGTGTTTGTGAGAGTGTACTGGGGTGCATTTGTTAAACTCAATGCATGGATATTAGGGTGAAACTACTGCTGCCAGGTCGGTAATTATGTTGAAAAGTGAGCATTTATCTGAATCCTAGACATTGTATAATGTATCTTTCACTTTTTTCTATTATTGGTATTGATTTTTAAGTCTCAGTTTCCCAATTCCACCTTGGCTACCCCTGCATGCATTCCAAGCACAGAGTTTCAAATCGAATCTGGTAAGACACTACCTGATGAGCGGGTTATTTAAGTTTGCATTGATCTCCATGCTGCTCATAGTTTTAATTTGGTTGGGGTAGGACTTTCATGTCTGCAGTTACCTAATGAAGCTTCCCATGTCTCTACCAATATGACATTCTTTTACTTACTGTGAAGCTTGCGGACATTTTTTTCTGTAAATAGATTCACCATAACCAGTAACTGAGTGATCACTTCTTTGTTTATTGATAATGTTATAGTCACAACACTCTGTTTTAGTTTTCTGATGAAATTAAAGAATGCTTTACTTTTGGGTCCAGTCTTTCAAGATCAAGCTAATTTTATAGTTTGATTAAGAAGATATGACAAGCAATGCAAATAATTTGTTTTTACTTAATCATATTTGTTATAGGTTCATTGGTAAGTAGTAGGCTGGCTGTCCTTTCCTGACCATTTTAAGCCTAGACAATTTCCCCTTCTTTGTTCAAAATAACATATCCCATTGGATTATAGACTGGCCTTATCCATCCCATGATCATTAATTATATATTAACCCTAATGAGAATAACTGGGATAATACCATGGATAATTGGATGGAACTCAAGCATGAGATAAAGCATTTAGGAGCTACCTCTGTCCATTAGTACAGGGGGCAGTCCTGGGGTAAATATTCTGTTTCCCATCCACAGATCTAAGGTGTGCCTGAATATGGACTGGGATGAAATTTGTTTTATGCGAATGGAGAGTCTGTTCCACAGCAGTGGTATCCTCTGCAAGATATACCCATCCCTAGAAACCATTCTGTTGATGTTGCAGAAGAGGTTTAGATCTCTAAACAGTATTTCTGATTCCATTTGACTTACTGATGTGCAGTAAATCCATCAGTAATGGGTTGGAAGATGCCTTGTGTGACAGACACAGGTCACCTCTTTGCACTCTGTAGGATACTGAGTATAGTGACAGCTTTGTGTCAGTACATGCTGGCCATGTAATTTAGGCCTTGTATCCTTTTAGTATGGTATGGTATCCAGTTACTGAATGTGTCTGCACAGATACATGCCAAAGGGGGTATTATACTCAATGACTGACCTAATGAGGGCTGAGTAAAATGTGACAATAACATCCCTAGATCAAGACACAATCCTTTTGTTTATAAGCTGTGCAATACAGAAGGACTTTCTTACAATAATACAAACGCATGTTGGTCAAAAGGTAGGTCACTGTTCACATAAGTTCCAAAATCCTAAACAAATGGGTCAACTTTTAGGGGCGTATTGTCAATGTGGTATTTCCCTGGGGTAGATAACTTCCCAAAGGATACAATAAAGCATTATTTGGCATCTAGCTTCAGTCCATGATTTTGGCACCAGTTATTTAAACAAATGTAAATAAATAAATAAATAAATTTATTTGGAACAGATTTTCCTGCGGTATGGCCAAGTCATTTGTGGAATCAATGAGTGCTCCTAATTTGCAGTTGTCTGCAAACTTAGTCATTCAGAGCCTTTTGGTATTGGCTTTTACTTCAGAAAAGTAGATGCCAAACAAGAGAGGTCCCCGCACAGAACCTTGGGGGACTCCACTGGTGATTGGTCTCTTTGTGGAGGTAATTTTCCTTGCGTCTATATTACATAATCAAACTTTTAAAAGTTCAAACGTCATATGGTCGACACCATATGATCGAACTTTTAAAAGTTTGAAAATGTAATAAAAAAATAAACCAAAGAAAAAAACAACCTGAATGGTTTAAGCAGGGGGGCAAGCATCCTTGCACCCCCCACACCCCCTGGTCTTTAAATATACTAACTCCAAGATCACACTACAGTGCAGAAAAGGGAAATCTTCCTGTTCCACACTGTACGGATATCTCAGTTGAAGCATTCAAACTTTTAAAAGTTCGATCATATGGTGTCGACAATATGATGTTTGAACTTTTAAGAGTTCGACAATGTGATATAGACCCATTTTCCTTATTTTGATTATCTTTGTTCTATCTGTGAGCCATTTGGTAATCCAGTCAGTGACATTAAGGTTAATTCACAGTTTATTCAGCTTTTCTACTATGCTTGAGTAGGGAATTTTGTCAAAAGCTTTGGCCAGGTTGAGGTATGTGGTGTATACCATTTTGCCTTCATCCATTGCCTTGGTGACTTTTTTCAAAAAATATCCACTAGATTGAGTAAGCATAACCTGCCCTTGATGAATCCAGCTGAGAGAGGCCCAGTGTTTGGAGGTTCCGTTATGCCCTGAATGATTAATTCTATGATAATTCTTTCTGGTTTTGCATATGAGGCTGTTCAGACTTATGGATCTGTAGTTGCCAGGGTCTGTGGAAGGTCCTCACTTATCCAGGGGAATGACGGTAACGTGTGGCTAAATCATGCCTCATGCTATTTAAGATGCATCCAGAGATATTATCAGGACCTTTTGATGCTGTATATTTAGCTTTTGATAGCACTTTTAAGATTTGGTCTTGCTTTATAGGTGGAGCTGATGGAGGGGGGAGAGAGGGTTAAAGTTAGAGCTAAATTCATTGGCCAGTAGATTCGCTATATCTTCAGCCTCAGTGTAGGCAATATCATCCACAACCAGCTCAGCACACTGCTGCATTGTGCTTATAAGATTACAAATATAACCAAAACAATGCCTTGTGATTGTCTTTTAGCTTGGGTAGCCATTTTAGAGTCAGACTTGGCTTGGATGGATTTTACCAAGCTCCTGAGTTGCTTGTTTATTTCAATGACAAGGACATTCTGGGAACTACTCTTCCTACTTTTGGTCACAATTATTTTCCTTTCATTATAAGGCTTGTTGATATTCTGGTCCTACCATGTAGGTTTGTTGCTGGGGTTTGCTCTCCACTTGTTCCTAGAAGGTAAAGCTGCAGCTATGCAACTATTTTTATTTGCTGGTATTATGTGGTGGTGTACATTTCTGTGTATTCAGTGGAGTTAACTGGGTGTGGCGGGATCTGAAGCTTGTCAATGTATCACTTAGGAGTAAGTAGTCTGCCTTAAAGAAATTTTTAAAGGTACCTTGGGTGGAAGGGATCTCTGGTTTCAGTTTTATTTCGAAGGAGACTGCTTTATGGTCAGACCAACAAGTGATGAAGATATACAAGGTATGGTGCAAGATGCTCTCATATTAGTAAAGACAAGATCCAAGATATTATTCCCCCTAGTGGGTACTCTGAATAATTGTTCCAGGGCATTTGTATTGAAAAAGTCCAGCAATTTCTGTGCTTGTGCACTATGGTGGTGTCACTTTCCCAGTCTACAATTGGATAGTTTTGATCACCTAGGAAAATGGTACTGGGTATAATAATGAGTGATTCTAGTTCCCGTAGATAGGTGTTGTGGCTTTCTTTTGTCATAATGGGATTTTTATAGCTGGCTAATATATGGTACTGACCTTCCTGATGGTTACTTGGACATGAAGAAGATTTAGTGCAACATGCTGCTTTATCAGCCTTGATGTCTTTCCCTTCTGGATGTAGATTGAGAAACCTCCACCTTTCTTCCCCTCCTGCACAGTAGCTAGTCTAAATGTGTGGAAAGCATCATAGCCTTGCACAGCCAGAGTGCTCTCCGCTATTTTAAACCATGTCTTAATCACTACACAAACATCATTGTTGTCCAGGGTGAGAACTGCTTGTAGGGACTGGAGTTTCTTGTTTAGGCTCCTAGCACTGATCAACAACATTCTCATATTTTCCTCTTCTTGCTTTGTTATGTTGGCAGGTTTTTTAGGTTGGCATTGCCTAAAAAAGGCACTATGGGGGTGGACAATATCTTTGCCAATAACTGAAATGCTAAAGAGGAGAGATACAGGCCATCACTGGTTAATCAGTATGGTCTGTCAAGGATATCCTCCCAGGCTGACAAATATTGGACCCCATTTGAATGAAACCGAACAGTCAGCCAATTACTGAAGTCAATTATCTTTGCTCATATCGCAGCAACATCCTTGCAGAAGCTAGAATGCTGCTGAATGTTTGGTTCATACCTGTCTTGAACACATAGTCAAAGAACTCCATCATGCCTCTCTTCATATAGTCTAAGGAGGTACATCTCAAGTCATTGACACCAGTATGAACTATGCCAGAGGTACATGTTGTTCAAGAACTTGAGTGCATGCGTGATTTGGCAAATTCTGGCACCAAACAAGCAACTAACCATCACTCTTCCCTTGCTCAGCCTGGAAAGAAGCACATCTGTATGTCTTACGATGGAGTCACCTATAACAAGAATGCTTGTTTGGATCAATGCCTGCCTTATGGACTCAGCATTTGTGACTTTGGGACTCCTTGTGCTATGTTCAAAAGTAGGCTTACTGGCTGAATGTGCTTTGTGCCTGTGCTGTGTTTTGTTAGTCTTTGAGGTTTAAGCAATTTAATTGTTAGAATTGCAGCATATGATGGATTATGTGTATTGTGATGGCCTTGTAGAGATGTTGTGTGTGGTGCACTGCTGTTGATTTTAGAGTCTGAATTAACTGTGAGATGTTTACCTCCAAAGATATTATATATCCTTATATAGTAATATTACTACATTTCATCTTGTATCTCTTATTCATTTTGTGATTACACTTTTTTTTGCTTCACTTCCTGTTTATGTCTTAACAGTATGCATGGCTGAATGCAGAATTTAATATCATAGCAGTCAGCGAACAAACTGAAAACATCTTAAGCAAACTGAAGGGAATAAATCTTGTCAGCATTTACTGCTCCACTGAAAATGCACCTTAAAAGTCAGAGCAAATGACCTACTTAATTTTACTATTTTATAACTACCAGCATAGCATTTTTCCCTTTTCACGCTTGTTTTGAACTTAGCTGTCAGTTCAAATGATCGTCCAGTCCTGACACTCCTCTAAGATGTTAAACAATACCGCTACAAAATCTTTCTTTGTGATCATTGTTCTGTAATAAGATTTTTAACTTAATGTCTCTTCATTTTATTGTATTATTTTCCATTATTTGTGATTAATGTAATACCTTCTATACCTAAAATAATACCAAATAATGAAGTCTGTCTATTCGTAAATCTGTTTACCTTGTAGTATAATTGTAATAATAAAACAACATCTATACCATCTAGAAGTCTATTAAAACACCATTAAATGCTAAATTTTTTGACAAACTTTATAAAAGCAGAAGGAAAATGTAAATATTTAGGATCGTTTGTTATCTAAAGTCTTATAATTTTAAAGTCTGGTAAATTAAGATCCCAAGCACTTCAATAGAAATGTAACTAGACGTACATAACTGAATTCATTGCTGTTATTAATTGCCTGTTTTCACTGGTTCATTCTCAAGTGTGCTCTTTGAAATGCTGTTGTGTTTTTATTTCTGTATAGTAGCTAAAAAGTTGAGGTGCTAGGAGATCCTTAAGTTGGGTTTTAATATGCTTTTGGAAGTCATAAATGTCAGTTTATTATTTTGCTGCATAACTAATTAGTTTAAATAGTATTTACCTACATGGCCTCTGGAAGTTTTAACAGCTCAAGCACACAGAGTCTGAAGAACAGAGACGGGCGTGGCTATACAAAAACATATTTTGAACTAGATTTGTAAGAGTCTGAGTGTAAGTAACAATGCGGAAGCTAGAAGGGATACCATACACTTATTACTGACTGTATAGAATGAAGAAAGGGATTGTTATCTTCTAAGAAATCAGGATTTTTTCCTCTGTTGTCTAATATGCCACTTCATCTAGCTACAAATAATAAGAAACTATTGTGTCAACGTGGTAAAACTAATGTCCCGAGAAATGCATCCTCATTTTTATTTGATAGCTTTAAAAATACATTGAACTAGATATTACAGTGAGATGCTGACAAGTCATTTAAAAGCCATTCAAGTCCTATTGAATTGAACAACATGTCTGTGCATCACTGTGTTAAATCAGCACATCAGTACACCACTGTGCCCTGGAGTGAATTAACCTATTAGTTGATTGAGACTTTTTAAACCAAATTACTTACTGCTTCTGAAGAGCCTCGGTGCAACAAATGACACAAAATAACAGGAAAAAAGCTAGAAAACCTAACATGAAAAATAATCAAGGACAAATGAAATTTTAGTACATTAGAGGCAGAAATGAGCAAAGAGAAGAGCAAAACATTTATCAGCAACTTAAAAGGTACAGGGCCTAATTAAGTTGCTTTTAGAATGGTGCCGCGGTGGTACGGTGGTAGCGTTGTTACCTCACAGCAAGAGGTTCTCCCATTCGATTCTCGGCTGGGCTTGCGAGTGCCTTCTGTGTGGAGTCTGCATGTCCTCCCCGTGGTTGGGTAGTGTTCGAAAGACATGCGTGCGTAAATGGACGTGCCTTCGTTGAAGGTTGGGCGTCGAGCTGGCACCTCGGCGTTTCGTAAAAATCTACTGCCAATCATTAGCGGACCGGAGTTCAGCTGTGGTGACCCCTTACCGGGAAAAACCGAAAGACAAACAACAACAACTGATATGACTTTTCCCTGGACCTTTTTTACCACTCTAAAATGATACCAGTATTTCATGCTATACTTTAATATACACTGAAATGAATGTTTTAAACTAAGGGTTCAAGTATGTACCTACCATGGAGGCATTGCGCCCACCAGGAATAAATATAAAACTGAAAAAAATAAGCCACCATGGTGGCATCACAACGTCAACAGGCTGTATAACACATGGAAGAAAATCATTGCAAAAATCAGGAGGTGTAGCACCCAGCAGAATAAAAGCACTGTCATCAAACTAAACAAACAGTAGACTCTACCAAAGCCAAACGTTAGATTAATTTGACCTCCCAGGCCAAGGACAAATGCATTTTTAGCTATGTCCACAATCTCAAGGACAATACACAGTGTTGTGCAGAACTCATTGTTACTGGAGCTACCTATACTGAGCCAGAAGATCAAACTTAGTGGTAGACAAATTCAGCTTTAACTTTACCCCTCTCAGTCTCACCTCAGGAAATACCATCAAATATAACACAACAAACCTCAAGTCCTTAGTGTTCTAAGTTCAACAACACTGCATTGTTGGACCCTGACAATATCCCAGGCTGCCTTCTAAATGAATGACACATGAGCTATCAGGCCATCTGGAATCCTATTTAGCCATAGCCTCCAGACAAATTCTGTGCCTCATGAATGGAGAACAGCAACCACCATCCCTCTGTGGAAAGGAAAGCCTTTTACATACCCTGGAAACTACAGATCCATAAGCCTCATTAGTCTTATATGCAAAGCCATGGAAATAATTAATAATGACATAAGAAACCTCCAAAACCTGTGCCCAACCCAGTTTGGTTTTGTCAAGGGCAGGTCATGCTTACTCAACATAGATGACTTCTTTGAAAAGGTCAGCAAAGCAATGGAAGAGGGCAAAATGGTTTACACTACCTACCTTAACCTGGCAAAGGCAGCTGGCACAATACGCCACTCAGGCATTACTGACAAACTCAAGAGGCTGGGTATAAACCCTTACGTCACCAGGTGGATAGCCAACTGGTTCACATACAGGACCCAGGAAGTAATAACTGGGGAGTCCAACTCTACAAAGAGGCCAGTCATGAGTAGAATTCTTCAGGGTTTGGTGCTGGGACTGCTTCTTTTTGGTATCCACTTCATTGAAGTCAAGGCCAACATCAAGGTCCTCTGGTTGACCAGATTTGCAGACCATTGCAAATTAGGAGCAGTCATAGAATCCCCCAACAACACTAAAGTTCCCCACGAAGGACTGACACAGACAAATAACTTTTCTTAGAGCCATGGACTAAAACTATATTCCAAGAAATGCATAATAGTATCCTTTGAAAAGTCATCCACCCCTGGTAACTATCACATTAATAATATACCTCCAAAAGTTGACTTGGGAAAACACATAGGCAGTAGTCTAGCCTTTGTCTGTCAACATCTAAAACAGTGAGGAAATTATTTTACATTGTGCAGCTTATAAACAAAGGTATGGTATCTAGGTCGAAGGAGATCATTGTGCCACTGTATTTGGTCTTCATCTGACCTATCATTGAGTACAGTGCCCTCTTAGTATGTACTTAATCAGGTACATCCAACAACCGGAATGTCCAAAGTGGTTCCTCACTAAAAGAATACAAAGCATAAATTATATGGCTTCTGCAGACTACCTGAAAGTGATATCCTTGTAGAGTGTCTCTTACAAGCTGTTGAAGGGAGATATATACCTGGCATTGTTTGGATAAAAAAATTGAAAAAAGCTAAAAATACAATGATTTAAAAATACTTTGTAAAAATACAAAGGCTGTAGAGACAGGTATATAACCTAGAGACTATACCTTCTCTGGAACAGGCTCTACATCCATGAGAAGCAGAGTTCCTCCCTAACTAAATTCAAATGCAACATGAACAATTGGATGGGAAACTGGACATTTATCCCTATTATGGGGGTCTATATTACCATCTCGAATGGTAAAAATGTCAAACGCTCACATGAGCGAAAACATATGAAATCAAACTTGTTTTTTTGGGGTCGTGGTAGAGTAAGGATTGGGATATTTGCCCTTTCCTCACTGTAGTCGACCTCGGAACTGGAATATATATTTTGCGGGGGTGGGGGGCACAGCCCCCCACAATAGTAAGTTCATTTTAGTACGTTTTCAGTCATGTAAGCATTCAACATTTTTACCATTCGAGATGGTAATATAGTCCCTGATATGGCACCTGTAGAATAACAGATGTGTTGGACCTTTAAGAAGCATTTCCAAGACCTGATTGTGCAATAAAAATAGCAGGCGTGTGCTATTTTCAGCACCATTTTGTGAGTACAGCCAGAGTGTGAACATCTATGTATGAGACAGCTAGCTTGTATATATGTTTGTGTTTGTTTATAATAAAGCTGTTTGAATAGAACCCACAACGTTCGTCTAATTCATCCGGACTAGATGAATGACATGGTGTCACAACTGGGATTCCAGAGACTGCTATTCAGAGCCACAAAGTGCAGAGTTAACAGTGAAGGCAAACTAAGTGAACTGAATGCAAAAAAGGTCCAGAAACATATTAAAGATAATGAAAACTTGCACAAACGATTTTTTTTAAAAGATAAAATGGAGAATTACAAGGGCACAAAATGCATTACTAAGCAAACAAATAGCATGAAAACATTTATTAACCAAACAAAAAGCATAAAAAGTTTATTAATCAAGTGACTTGTTCGAAATTAACAGATTTGATAAAACAAGCATCAGAAAAGCACACAAAGGGTTCAGAATTACCTCAGAATTGCAAAACGAGCATGTTTAAAAAATGAGCATGTTTAGAGTTTAAACAAGCACAATAAAATATAATGGGCCTGAAAAGCGATTAAATAAGCAAAGCAAATATAATAAAGGGCAAAAGGAGCACATTAAGTATAAATAAATCAAAGAGACTATATTTGTTTTGTGAATTACTGTGTTTTGGTGCAAATTAATACTTCACATGGATTGGAGCTCTGAAAAGTATAACTAGAGTTATTCAAAGTATCTCAAAGTGTGCAAAAGTGCTTACAGCGTGTTTATTACTGTGCATTTATTCCGAAGAGTTTGTTGGTGCAAAGTGTCATTATTTAGTAAAGTGCAGTCAAATACAGCCATGTCAAAAGGTTTCTTGTGCTGGGTGTGTCCATTCGCAGAGTGCTGCCATTACAGTGTGTTTCTTGCACTATACAGAGTTGTTTAGCAAAGTACCGTCATTATGGGGAAATTTCAGTGTGTTGTGTACTGTTTATTCGCAAAGTGCAATTACTTTGAAATGTTTCTGACTCTGAGCTTCTTCTGCCCAATTTATTCGCACAGTGCAGTTATTTGAAATGTTTCTTAAAATGATAAGTGACTTTTACAGTACAGTGATTTCAAGAATATTACAGTCCCCGGGAAATGCATTGTTGTGCTATTGGGCATAGTTACAAGTACTGGCATAAATTTCAGGCATATGCACGTGTGTGTGTGTGTGGCTGTGCATACTGGAAAAAGTCTTCAATGAGATGTATTAATATGACAGACAGCTTTTGCAAACTGCTACTACTTGTGTTTGGTCAGAATATTTGAGCAAGAGTACAATATATTCATAAAAGCAGTTTATTCTGATAAAGATGCACACACCAGGGCATTCATTTGACTAAATTTAGCAGGGTCAGAGGCCATAGAAAGAGGGCGTTCATTTGTATATGCACCAGCAGTATATAAAGGTGGTAATATTGTTGTGCAGGCTGAATCAAGGGAGGACCCTGAGTGTTTGAAGTGAAGATTTAGAGAGATGTACGAACCCCACACCAATGTTAAATTAGAGAGGCGGTTTACCATCATAATGTTGAATGACAAAATGTCTAATTATCATTTGGTCAAAAAATAAGATCCCAACCCAAAACATTTTACTGTCAAAATGTCTACAATCATTACATTGAAAAAGCAATGAGATCAACTCTACTATTTTTCAGGGGGGCTACACCCCCCTCCGTGCCCCCCACACACCCCAACTTAAATATATAAACTCTGAGATTGCACTACAGTGCAGAAATGGGCAAATTCGATAATTTCAACATTGTGAGTTTAGACTAATTTTATTTCAACATTTTGATCATTCAGTATAGTGTGTTCAACCAATTCCATTTCAACCATTTGTCATTCAACATTCTGATGGTAAACCTAGAGAGGCATTTGTTGTACACGAGAGATCAAAAGCAAGGAGAAACTTTTGCAGCTTATATTACTGACTTGAGAAATAAAGCTTAAACGCGTAAGTTTGGTGACTTGAAAGATGAGTTAATAAAGGACAGGCTCAAGTGTGGTATTAATAATACTGCTGTGAGAAAGATTTTGCTTCATGACAGTGATTTAATGCTGAGTAAAGCTATTGAGAGTTGTGAAATTCATGAAGTTATACAAAGGTGCACAAATATGCTTGCAAGTGATAAGAACATGGCAATTGTGGTGCTAACCATGAGTCTAAAAGAGAAAAGTGCTTAGCATTTAGTCAGCAATGCCATAAATGTAAGAAATGGAACATTTTCAAAAATTTTGCAAATCAAGTAAGTCTCACACTGTTATAAAGAAGGGTCATTTGAAAAAGCAAACTGATCAAGTTGAACTGTAACAGTCTGCTTTCTGTGTAGATGGTGTATCAGTAATTGGTGAAAAAAACTGACGCAGTAGATTTACTGGCAAAGAAAGAAGTATTTTGTACTGTCCAGATCAATGATAAACCCACTGAGCTCAAAATAGACACTTGTTCAGAGTGTTATGTTATGTCTGCAGATAATTTGGCTAAGGTGAGAGCTGGTAAACAACTAAATGTGTGCCTTTGAGAGAACTAACATGTAAGAAAGTTACATGGTCATGGTTAGAACATCACCAGAAAGCATTTGAAGACCTTAAGCAGAAAATAGCTACTCCACCTACATTAAGATACTATGATGCCAACAAACCAGTAACTCTTTCCTGCGATGCTTCAAAATTTAGTCTTAGCGCAGTTATTCTTCAAGAGAGTAGACAGTAGCCTATGCATCTAGAACACTTACCCAAACTGAAGTGCAATATGCTCAGATCGAGAAAGAACTTTTGGCAATAGTGTTTGCGGGTTTCAAGTTTCATGATTATATCTATGGTTGAGATATTCAGATTGAAACTGCTCATCAACTGCTAGTTACTATTTTAAAAAAGCTTATGCATTCAGCTCCAGTGAGATTACAAAGAATGATGCTTAAATTGCAAAAGTGCAACTTTAAAATAGTGTATACAAAAGGCAAACTTCTTTATCTGGCTGATACCTTATCTAGATTGCCCAGGAATGCAATGGAACAGAGCTTGACGCAGAAAATTTTGACTTTGATGTCATGGAAGTGCATAATTTCTCTACCACAAGACGTGATAAGCTAAGAGATCATACAAAGACTGATCCAGTTTTACAAAAGCTCAACCAATACATTAATGTTGGATGACCGACAAAGCAATCTAATGTACCACCTGAAGTGCAACCCTACTTTCCTTACACAGATGAGATGTTGATGGAAGATGGCAATATTTTTAAAGGTCCTAAAATTGTTATTCCTGCTTCCTTACAGCACGACTACATCCAGATTTTGCATCATGGGCACCCTGGTTCTGAAACTACCAAAAGAAGGGTGATAGGACTAGTATTCTAAACTTCCCTAACAAAAGATATTGATAAAGTACTTTCTTCTTGTTGAGTATGTAATAGTACTAAACAGCATTTGCAAAAAGAACCACTTCAGCTAAGTCAAGTTCCTGAACTACCTTGGTCAACAATAGCCACTGACATATTCAATTGGAACAATCAAACATTAGTTTTAAGAAATGCAAAGCAATTACTTGAGAAGTCAAAGTGTGACAATGCTGATGTCTTTTTGAATTTACTCAATCTCAGAAACATACCCTGCGACGATATACTTGGCTCACCTGCTCAAAGACTTCTATCTAGGCAAACCAGAACAACATTACCTATTAGTTCCAGTTTGTTGAGGTCTAAAGCTAAAAACAACAAAGCAATTAAAGCCAAATTGTTCAGACAGCATTCTTTCCAGAAGTCCAGCTACAGCAAATCGAGCAGATTTCTTCATCCGTTGAAAGGACGAGAGACAGTGAGGATACAAATGGTGAAAGGTTTCAACCAGACTGGTCAAGTAACAAATATATGTGAAAGGCTGAGATCCTATCCTGTGAAATCTGAGGGCGTGAAGTATAGGAGAAATTGCAGACATCTGCTTCCTGCACCAGAACCGTTATCACAGCACTGTTCCTACATACAGACTAAATTCTGAGTGATTCAGACAGTGTTCCCATCCCAGAACATGTCTTGATTCCTACTATCATTTCTGATGAAGTTTATAACGTTCCTAAGGTTGAACATTCAGCACAGACAATCCCATTTCCAGTTTATATGTCACATGATTTAGTCATATCTCCAGGCCCAGTAAGAGATACACAGTAACTTGGACGTAGTTGTATAAATGTATCTAGTTTTGTATAATTGCATGATGAAAAACTACTTTCTACCTATAGCATGTTAGTCAATATTGACAATGTCATTTCTCAAAGATATAGAATAACAGATGTGCTATACCTTTAAGAAGCATTTCCAAGACCTGAACGTGCAATATAAATAGCAGGCAAGTGCCATCTTCAGCACCATTTTGTCAGTACAGCCAGTGTGAACATCTATGTATGAGACAGCTAGTTTGTATATATGTTTGTGTTTGTATATAATAAAGCTGTTTGAACAGAACCCACAATGTTCATCTACTTCATCCTGACTAGACAAGCAACAGCACCTATGTCTCTAATGGGAACAGGAAGCCTGTAAATAGTTCATCTCCCAGGCCCCTGCTTACATTTATCAAGGTTACCAGAGCTTGCCAGAGATTTGGCATGCATGACTAGGCTTAAAAAGGCACCAATGTTCATTAGCCTGGTGCATACGTATGAATCTATTTCATTACAGTTACACAGAAATACGGCGTAACAACAAAACCTGGAAATATTAGACTTTTTTGACTTTGTCAAACTTGTATGGGGACTTTAAAGCATATCCCACACTGCATGTTATTAATGCTTGGAAGAATATTAAGGACAGATGAAGAGGAAGGAAAGATGCAACTGTAAGTAAAACAATTTTTGTTCTTAACAGTATTTTTATAAAACATGTCATATACTGCATGTTATATAGTAAAGTATTTTCAGTTATTTTTGTGTGTTACAGGGACACTAAAGTAATCAGGTGCCCTTTACTCCTTCTTATTTCTTTCTTCTTGTTTAGTTTTAAGAAATGTAGACAGTGCAATGTAAAAAGAGGAGAAAGCCTTCACAAAAGCTTGTATAAGATAATAGGCTGCAATCTTAAGTTGTTGAGGTGAGATACAGGTGGTGAAAGTATAGAGAGCATAATATAGGGGTCTATATCAGAACATCAAAGTATTAAAACTTTGAATGTTCTGATATCGAACACTATTCAGTGAACGCTAAGAATAGCGAAGCTGCAGAACAGAGAATTCTTTCCTCGGGAAAGAATTCAGTTGGCCATTTCTGTGGCTTCGCTATTCTTAGCACTGTGATGGAAAGTTACAGGTTGGGTTCAGGTAAGTGTGCGATTGTACGTTAGGGTTAGGGGCGGGTTAAGTGAGTTAGGGTTAGGGTGTGGGTTAGGCATGTGTGCGATAGTGACAGACTTTAGGGTTAGGGGCGGTTTAAGTGAGTTAGGGTTAGGGCGCAGGTTAGGTGTGCAATAGTGACGGACCTTAGGGTTAGGGTTTCGGTTAAGGTAAGTGGGTAGATAGTGTATATTTAGTTTAGTGTAGCGTTAGATGTAGGAATTTAAGTGTATGTGTGTGGTTGCTGTTTGTTTGATGTGCTTGTGTTGTGTTTGTGTGTTTCGGAGCAGCACATTTTTTCCATGGGAAAACTTTTGCTGTTCTAAATGTTCGATATTTTCATGTTTAGATGTTTTGGGGCCGATGAAATAACGTTCGCTATTTTTATCTTTCAATAATGTGATATAAACACTAATATTAATATGTTTTTTCTTCCTTTTGCATAGGGGAATGATGAGATTAAAAACTTTGGCTTGCTCTAACAACACATCTTAAGTGGAAGCAAGTAAACAAAAGATTGTTGAATGTAATGAAAAGATTTCCTTTAGCAAAAAAAACGTTCCAAGTGCAACATGAAAAGCTTGTAGCTGAAGACAACTGTGTATCTGGTTATCATCTTTCTATGGAGACAATCTGATAAGAGGGCAATAACAACAGGATACTTTTTTCTTTTAATGCCTAAAATAATATTTTCTGAAAGCATACAAGTTGTCTTCTACATCTGGGAAAGGAATAAATATCAAAAACAGACAGCACTTAGTGTAAGTAGAAGCACAGGCTATACCATGCATCTTGGCATGGATAATCTTCACTATAGGTCAGTTAAAGCCTGTGAGTGTAGTTGTCAGTCTGGGACTGGTTCCTATTAGATGGATTAAACTTTACTGCTTGAAGATGTACATAGTTTGTGTGCTTGTATTAAGTTAATAGTTATGGGAGTGTGTTTGCTTTTTTTTTTGGTTTGAGAGGTTTCATTAAAACAAAATATCTTGAAGGATATGACAGGTTCAAATGGATATGACAAGAAATAACTGTACAAAAGATCAATCTGACAAACATTAGTGTGGGCATGAAAAACAAAAGCCAAAACTAAACATTTACAATAGCTGTTATACATAACAGGTAGGAAGAGTAACTTCTTATCATAATGGCAACAATTTCCATATTAGCTTTGAACATAAAAGGTCTCACAGGCAAATATAAAAATGAAAGATTAGTGAAATATATTAAGGAATGCACAGTGGTGAGTGGATAGCATTGTCACCTCACATCATGAGGTTTTCCATTTCGATTCTCAACTGGAATGCCTCCTTGTGGAGTCTGCATGTCCTTCCTGTGTTCACATGGGTTTCCTCTGGGTGCTCCAGTTTCCTCCCACATTCCAAAGACATGCAGTAGGTGGACTGGACACTCTAAATTGGACACAGGTATGAGATTGCATACCAGTGTGTAGTGTGAAAGAACTACAGTGACAGGGCTAGTCACCCGGTGTTTTAAACTTTGGCTCTAGTTGATTATTAATGTTAACGTGACTACCTAACCCCATGTGCAAAAATGGGAAAAAGGTGTTGTAAATGGATGGATGGATGGATAGATTAAGAAATGTAGAGTGCAAATAGCTATGCCACAGGAGACACATTTGGAAAGAACTGAGCATGTGAATTTGATGCAGAAAGGATTTCAGGATGGTTATTCAGTGGAATATCTGGGACAGAGGAAAGGGGAGTAATTATATTAATTACTAGAGGTAGATATGCAGTAGTAAGAGACTACTGGCAAGGGAGGAGGATTACACTGGCATGTATTTATATTCCACCTACAATTGCTACAATGGAGCTAAAAAAAATTCTGAGAGAAATAACCAACTTTCATCAGTTAATATTACTTATAGGTGGGGAGTTAAATTTAATTCATAGCAATGAGGATGTATCTGGGGGACTAGAAGGAAAAAATAAACAAAACAGTGTAGATTTATGAAGAAGTTTATGAAAATACTTGGTATAGAATATGTGATTTGAGTAGCGGGTGCTTGGGAAGAATTTATATATTATTCCTCAAGGTACAAAAACTGGGCTAGGCTAGACAGAAATTGTATTTCACAGGAGCATGTGCATTTAATTGAAAGTTTTGATAATATCCTATAACTATTTTAGATCATGCGCTAAAACTAACTAAAATAAAAATGCAGGGCAATGAAATAAAAATTATACACTGGTGCTTCCCCACCTATCTGTTAAACAGACAAGAATTTAAAGAATGGATAATGGAAATTATTCTAGTGTTATTAGGGAAGATAGAAATTTCTTCAGAAAAATATAGCTAGGAAGTAGGATAAAATGAAAATGGAGTTTAAAAACAGGGTAAAAATAAAAGAGAGGGAGATATAATTAAGAAGTAATTATTACTCAGAGGGATGACTAAGTAAACTATTGCAGAACAGGGGGAATCTCACAAAACAAGAAGGAGAGCAACTGCAGAATGCTAAATAGAAAATAAGGGAGTGTCTGGATAATATGTATGAGTTTAGAAGGATTGCTGTTAAGCAACTATTTTTTCATAATAACTCCAAAGCACAAACGTGTTTAGCACAATGGCTCAGACAACAGAAATCAGAAAAAGTTGTTACAAAGCTTAGGGAGCCTATAACATAGAAAATAGCCAATCATCCTGTAGAGGTATTAGAAATATTTCAGACATTTTATGAAGATCTGTATAAAGCAGATAAATGTGGAAATCAAGAAAAAGTAAAAATGGAAATGTTTATGGAAGAATTAAATATGCCAAGGTTAGAGGTAGATGAGGCTCAAGTATTAACAGTTAGAATAGGAGGAAATGAGATAAAAATGGGGATGTATAATCAATCTACAGGAAAGTCTCTAGGAGTCGATGGTATTCCTGTGGATGTTTGAAAGCTAAGAAGGAAGAAAGTGATACAGATCTGTACGATTTTGTTTAACAGTATTTTAAAAGGAGGAGAAGCATGAACATCCTTGGTAATAACTCCACAGCAAAAAAACGTTTAGCACAACTTAGGCAAGAGAAAGTAGAAAGGGCTGTTACCCAACTTATGGAGCATGTAGAAAGAAAAATAACCTGAGATCCTAATAGAGGTATTATAGATATTTTGTAAATGTTATGAAAATTTGTGTAGAGCAGAGAAATGTGTAACTCAAGAAAGACAACAAATGGAAATGTTTATGGGAGACTTAAGTATGTCAACGTTAGAGGTTTATTTGGTCAATAATTTCTGGATGCGATAGTTTTGTGGAAAACATGGGTAAATCAATTAATATGTACCTATGTGTTATTACAGATATATTGATAATCTTATATTCTTTTGGAAAAGGGCGACTCATGATTATCCAACTATTTCCAATCTAAATAACAATATATTTGGTTTCTACATCTGTCTGTTTAAAAATGTTTGTATTATGTTGGAGTTTTTCTCTCCCCAGGCCTCCACTGAAAAGGGCTTTTGACTAAACTCAGTTGGTCAAACCCCATAAAGAAAAGGCCTCCACTGAAAAGGGCTTTTGACTAAACTCAGTTGGTCAAACCCCATAAAGAAAAGCAAAATAATGTATTAAAGCATCTAAACGAAATACCCCACCTGCTTGTCATCTATGTTAGAGAGAGAGAGAAGTGACATGGTGCCAGAAGTGGCATGTCTAAAGGGCATGGTATTAGAGGGGGCATGGCTAAGACGACTTAAGGCATTTGCTTGAAACCGGTGAAATACAGAAAAATGAATCATCCCTATCATGTCCAAACTTTGCAAGACAGGTCAGAAAAGAATTTTAGATATTAAAACTTGCTCAGCATTATTTCTTATTTGTAAAATATGAAATGAGGCATACAGAACATTCTAAATTATATTTGCATAAACAGATATGTACGATATTGATAAAAATATATGAATTACTATGGAAAATGTTTGAAATAAAGTCTGAATTGCATAAAATGAATAAAATAAAGGGAAATGACTACTTTTAAGCAAAGATATCTGAGTTATCAGAAGTGTATAAAGTGTTCGCATGTTTGTGCAGTGTTACAGTAAAGTTATTTTGCAGAATACAGTCATTACAGAGCATATTTTGCAAAGTACAGTATCTCAAAGAGTTTATTGTACCTTTGAATGTTATTACAAGCTCATGGAACAGTTTGTTTGCACATAATTACAACGGCCATATTTTCGGTGTGTCTGTGCCTACTTTGTGGGCCTGACAGACGGATTTTGAAAACCCAGTGCACGTGTTTGACAGCAGTACTGCTGAGAACTGATGAGTGTTTGACCAAGTGTATGACATTTTCATACAGGTTGCATTTTCTGATAAAGATAACCATACAAAGGCATTCATTCAACTTAATTTAGATGTGTCAAAAGCCATAAAAAGGGAACATTAATTTGAGTATCCACCTACTGTCTATACAGGAGAGGGAGACCATCATATTGTTGTACAGGTTGAGTCAAGGGAGGACCGAAAGTGCTTAAAATGTAAATTTAGAGAAATTTGTAACCCCCAAACAAATGGAAAGGTACTTATTTTATACAAGGGATAAAAAGCCTGGTGAAACCTTTGCAGCATATATAACTGACCTGAGAAACAAAACTAAAACACGCAGATTTGGTGATTTAAGGGATGCATTGATAAAGGATAGATTTGTGTGTGGTATAAAAGATGAAGCTGTGTGAAAGATTTTGCTTTGTGACAGAGATTTATATTTGAATAAGGACATTGAGATTTGTCAGATATATGAGCTCACAGAAAAGCACACAAATATGCTTACAAATGAGAACAGCTCTAGAAGACACAGTGACAAAGCTCATGTTGATAATATGTAGCACATTATTACAAATAAAAACAGGCTCAAGCACATGGCAACAACTGTAGCCCCTGCAGCACTCACTGGTAAACCCCAGAGCTTTCTAGCAACTTCCAGATTTTGCACAGTCTCAGTGAAGAATAAGAGTGAATCTGTAAACTGAAAGCATGAGCCCCAACCTAGTTTCATTAACAACTGTCATAATTGTGGTGGAAGTCAAAAATCTAAAAAGGAAAAATGTTTAGCTTTTGGTCAGCAATGCCACAAATGCAATGAATGGAATCATTTCAAAAGGTTTTGTAAATCAAAAGGCCCACATTCTTGTATTAAAAGGGAACATTTTAAGAAACTAGTTAATCAATTAGAAAGCTGCAACCCTACTCTTTATGTTGATGGTGTGTCAGTGCTTCATGAAATGGTCAATGCAGTGGATTTAAGGGCAAAGAATGAAGTATTGTGTACTGTTTGGATAAATGGCAAACCTATAGAACTCAAAGTTGATACAGACTCAAAGTGCAATGTTATGTCAGCAGAAATATTTGCTAGTGTGTGTCATGGTGAAAGGCTTGATTTGGCAATGTGTGTAAAGCTTGTTGCTTATGGACATGAAGAAATCCAGACCAATGGGTCAGTAGTGCTTTCATGTTACTTTGCTGGAAGAAGCTATGACTTGTGTAGTCAAAAGACACACCCAGTCATTATTAGGGCTCAGAGACAGTTTGAAAAATGGGACTGGTTTCATGTAATAAGGAAGTCCACCAAGCTAGTTTAAAGGACCACTACTCTAATTTTGCCCAGCACATTTTTTTTCACCTATGCTGATCTTTTCAAAGACAGATTAGGCAAATTTCCAGTTGTGTACTCCATGAAGTTAGACCCAGAGGTCAGTCCAGTTATCAGGCCAGCATGAAAAGTTCCAATAGCCATGCAGGACAGAGTCATAGCCAAGCTAGATAAAATGGAGTGACAAGATGTGATCTGCCCAGTTAAAACTCCATCTGAATGGGTATCTTCCATAGTGGTAGCCCACAAGAAAAGGTCAGATGACATCAGAATATGCACTGATCCATGAGATTTGAACAAAGCATTAAAAAGACCCCATCATCCAATGCACACAGTCGAAGAAGTCACAGCCTTGATGCCAAATGCCACTGTTTTTTCTGTCTTAGATGCAAAAAGTTCATTTTGGCAAATTCAGCTTGACAAAAAGTCATCATTGCTCACTACATTCAGTAGTCCTTCTGGCAGGTATAGATTTTTAAGAATGCCATTTGGGATAAATTCTGCAAGTGAAGTTTTTCATTGTGCAATGGAGCAAATTTTTTCTGGTTATCCTTGTACTATTATAGCAGAAGACATACTGGTAGGAGGTTATGGTGAAGCAGACCATGACAGAAACCTCAGAAAAGTTCTGGAAAGGGGCACGTCAAGTGAATATTAAGCTCAATCCACACACATGCAAATCAAGGCTACAAGGAGTTACTTATGTTGGCCATTTATTTACCAGTACAGGCCTACGACCAGACCCTTCAAAACAAACAGCCATTCTCGAGATGCCAGCTCCAGACAATGTTCAGGTCCTGCAACATTTTCTTTGCATGGTTAACTACCTAAGAAAGTTCATACCAGACTTCAGTCAAATATCAGCACCACTCAGAGAGCTGACATGTAAAGATGTATCATGGTCTTGGTTAGAGCAATACCAAAGAGTATTTGATGTCCAGAAAAAGAGAAGAGCTAATCCACCATCTCTCAGATACTATGCTGTTCACAAACCAGTTACACTATCCTATGATGCTTCAAAATTTGGTCTTGGTGTAGTCATTCTACAAGAGGATCAACCTGTTCCCTATGCATTGAGAACTCTTACCCAAACTGAGATGCAGTATGCCCAGAGTGAGAAAGAGATTTGGCAATTGTGTTTTCATGTTCAAACTTCCATGATTATGTTTATGGTAGACCTATCCAGATTGAAATAAACCACCTAAATCTAGTCACTATCTTGAGAAAGCCTATGCATTCAGCTCCAGCCTGACTGCAATGCATGATGCTGAAACTGCAGAAGTATAAGTTCAATCTTGTCTACAAGAAAGGCAAACTTCTTTATCTTGCTGATACATTGTCCAGATCACCAAGAAACACCACAGAACAGCATAAGAATGAGAACCTTGATTTTGAAGTCAGGGAAGTGAGAAATTTTTCTTCCACATGTCTTGATGAGTTGAGAAATCACACATATTCAGTTTTACTGAGGCTCAACCACTTTATCAATCAAGAATGGCTGCCAAATCAATCAAGTATACCTCAAGAAGTGCAACCTTATTTTCCATACAGAGATGAGATTTTGTCCGACAAAGCTACCTTTATGAAAGGTTCGAAAGTAATTGTTCCAAAGTCCTTGCAACCAAAGTACATTACTATCTTGCATCGTGGTCACCCAGGAACCGACTCTACCAAAAGAAGGGTGATAGGACTAGTATTTTGGCCTTTTATGTCACAAGACATTGAGAGAGAGCACTTTCATCCTTTTTATTATGTAGTAGTACAAAACTACATCAACAGAAGGAACCACTTCAGCTAAATCATATTCCTGGACTACGAGTCCGCAGAAAGTTATTTCTGACAATGGCACACAGTTTACAAGCCAACAGTTCAAAAGATTTGCTGAAGAATGGGACTTTACTCATGTCATGAGTAGCCGCAGTCAAACGGTTTGACAGAAAGTGCAGTTCAAAGTGCAAAACAGTTACTAGAAAATTCAAAATGAGATAATAGTGATGTTTTCCTGAATATCTTGACTCTCAGAACTGTTCCTCATGATAAACATTTTGGTTTACCTGCTCCGAGACTTCTGTCAAGACAAACCAGAACTACATTACCAATCAGTAGTCAATTGTCAGTTCCACGTGTCAAAAACAACAGTTTTGTGAAAGCAGGTTTGTGAAAGCCAATCTGTCAAAGAGGCACTTAACCAAATGTCCTACTACAATAAAACCAGCAAACCGCTCAATCCATAACGAGAAGGAGAAGTGCTAAGGATGCAAAAGTCTAGAGGTTATGACTGGATTGGTGTTGTGAAGAATATTTGCCCAGAGCCAAGATCATACAATATGGAATCACAAGGAGCAGAGTTTAGGTGGAATCGGAAACATTTGAGACCGGTGCCCAAGCTTATACCACAGCACATAGCCTGTGAGAAAAACTCTTTTATCTCAGAGTGAGTTGTCCGGTGTTCCAATTCTTGAGGAAGTTCCAGAGGACATTCTCATTCCTGTGATGAATCCAGAAGTTCCTGATACATGTTGTACACTGCAGACTGTCCCTGTTGCTAAATTTAGTCCAGATTGTTATGTTACGAGATATGGTCTCATCTCTAAACCCTGTAACAGATATGAAGCAACTTGGACATGAACATTGAGTTTTGTTTCTAATGTCTACAGCAATACATGTCTAAATCTAATATTGTTTTTACAAAGGGCAATCTTTTGAAGAGGGAGTATGTAGATCAATGTGTGTGTATGTACCTTTAAGAAGCTATCCAAGGACTTGCACAAGTGTATAAACACTGTGCACATGCAAGCTAGATGGCCATTTTGTAGTAAGCCATTGAGATGTAAGCATGTAGGTATGTAAGTTCTGTCTGTTAGCCAGTTCATTTGTATTTTATGATGCGGCTATCCCTCCTGATGTGTTTTTATGTATTAAACATCTAAATGAAATACCCCGCCTGCTTGTCATCTATGTTAGAGAGAGAGAGAGATGAGCAACACCATCCTTGTCTCATCAGGTCTTATATGTTAAAAATGTCACCAGTAAACATACAACAGGGGAACATTTGGTTAAACTGAAACAGGTTCTCTGTATGCATAGATACAAAACATCCAGGATCTGAAGAGTCTTTCTTTGTTCATCGTAAAATGATAATACCTGTAGTGCAGGTCCTTTACCTTGCAATCTTGAGTTATGATGCTATAGCATTAGCCACTACCTCACAACATTCATATGAAACAATCAGCACCAATCAGTGCCTAAAGTTTTAACCTATTTATTCTCTCTTTTTTTAAATGTCTAGGTTATGCTGGAAAGTACACATTGTCTACCATTTCTGCTTGTAAATCTTCAAAGGCACAACTATTTGAGTCTCTACATATATTCGGAAAGGGAATATGTTTTTGAGAATACCTCAGAATTGCTCTTCTCCAGTGTAGGACTTGGACTTCATGACTGAGAAATTAAATCTAGACTTATTTGAGCCATCACGAGCAATCAGTGTAAGTCTTCAGTTTCTATTCTTGGGTTGGGCAGTTAGTGCACAGGATTAAGATTATGATCCACAGAATTAAGATTATGATCTACAGGATTAAGATTATGATCCACAGGATTAAGATTATGATACATTAATCAGTTGTTTCCTCTGGTCGATCATTTGATTCCTTCAACGTTTATTTGCCTGCTGTGCAACATAAGTAGGTCAGTTAACTAGACAGTGTTCTCAGGCTGTGTGTGACACAGGCCTATGTGGACTACTGTTCTAACTCAATTAATAAATAAATAAATAAAATAAATTGAATAAATCCAAAAAAACTGTTCCTGGTAACTAAAACTTATACACAGAGAAGATCAAAGTCAGAAGCCTCAGTATGCAAAACTACTGATACAGTATCTCTCTTGGATATGCCCTCTCATAGGACTAATCTGTCATTTATGTTTAAGGATGTTTTTCCTTGAAGCAATCAATCCAGTTTACAGTGTTCTACCCACAGCAAGGAAACACATAACTCAAACATATGGACCAGACAAAAATATTAGAATGACCACCTGTTGTTTGTCACCTCTGTAAAGTAACCTTGCTCAGAGGCTAGCTCAGTACTGCCTTCTGTTATGATACAAATGGCAGGACTTTCACAATGTTTATTAATTGTAACTCATGTAAAGTAGTTGCTTCGTCAATGCTTTCCTCAAAGATGTTAGCTGGAACCTGGATCCTGTGTTCACATTTAATGAACTAAAAGTTGTACATGAGGGGCAGAAACAGAGCAGGAATTAAGGGGTAGTCTTGTGACACATCCTGTCATAACTCCACACCATGCTATTAGCTGTCAAGGCTCATACCCTGGTAAGTATTTGAGTGACAGACAGACAGAGTGAGCCTCTGGTAACAGTACGGAATTCCAGCTATTATCTCCCTCAGTTGCTCTTCTTTTCTGAGCTTCCATTAACAGCGTAAATAGTTGTGTTACTAAAGTTAGCACTAACAAGAGTGCCTCTCTGGAAGATGTACCTTTGCAGTAAATTTACTTACACAGCTGAATTCATTCCTCCTCTTTTCCCATGATAGTCTTGCATCTATACCATTCCTTCACTGGTTTAAATCCACTAATATATGTGGAAGACTTGCATTACATACACAGCCTAGCCTGTACAAAACATATTTCATGTGACTGTTGAGTCAACCGTCCCCAGCTTATCCTGTAATTTTCCTCCCTGCCTTTATGCTACTAACTCCTTTAACATAGTAAGTTTCTCTTATATTATCCCACTTTTTTGTTAAGTTCCTTTAACGGTTACATTACATTTGACTGATAGCTAATGGAAACAAATCTGATTAATCTGCTCTTTACCTGTGCTTAAAATTCTACCTTCTATCCATCACTAGCCTCAATCTAATCTTTTCCGACATGTCCCATGCCATCCTTTATGCCACTCTGGATTTCTTCTACACCACCACTCATTCGAGTACTCCTTGCTGTGGTGCACAACTTTCTCTAAGAAAAAGTATTTTTGCAGGAGCAGACAGTGGTTGGTACAGCTACCTACAATCTGCTGCCTATGCCCCCTCTGCCATCCTTTGTACTTTACGTTCAGCGAAACCCTTTCTCATCTCCCTGCCATGATCATGTGACCCATCTCTTATAATCTCAGTCGAGAAGGCCTGTAGCTGCACCAGTCTCCAGACATGTCCTCATCTGACCATCCCATGCATCCTTGTGATGGATTCCCTTTGAATGCCTTTCAGCAGACTAATGTCTGTCTCCTTCTGTCATCTCCAGA
The DNA here is from genome assembly GCF_019279795.1 of Protopterus annectens. NCBI lineage: Eukaryota > Metazoa > Chordata > Ceratodontiformes > Protopteridae > Protopterus > Protopterus annectens. The sequence continues at coordinate 508,514,042 of NC_056743.1, forward strand.
ACTGTACACAGCACTCATGATGTTGCCTGGGCAGGTGCTCATAAAGTGGGAGCACTGCCCCTCTGCTTGTAGGGTCTACCTCATTAAGATAAACCAGAACATTCTGCTGGCTGCTGCTACTTCCTTCTCTGCACCTGGTGTTCTAGGCCAGGTGTAACCAGCACCACCTGATACTTTTCTTGTTCTGTTGCCACCAGCTCCAATTTCCAAGATGATTCTTTCCAACAGAGTAGCTGGGATTCATGTGCATTATTTTGCATCTGTGTACAGTAAGCCTCAAATTCCACCTTTCTGCTGACTTGTTCAGCCTTTCCAAATCCTTGCTTAGACCTCCCCCCATCCTCCACTGCTGTATGCATTGATGAAGCATATCCTGTTCTCCTCTCTCTCTCAGATATGTGAGACTCAAATACAATGAAGAGCAGTGGAGCAAGCACTGATTTATGCAGGATTCAACTTATGTCTTTCCTTGCAGATGATATTGCACCTCTTGTAAAGTTTGGTATGTCAGGATGACTATATGCACTGCCAGCTTCAACAGCTACTATATCAATTAACAGGAAATCAGTTAACATAATTCTAATTCTATACCATTTGCATTAGGATAAGGCATCGGTTTCTTAAAGAGACACTGTGTTTATTACTTATATTATGACAGCCTTCTAGGTTCTACCATTTAACTGTTTATTTAATAATTTATTTTCTTCTGTCTTGACCCTACCCTTACTTGTCCAGTTTTCCTGACAGTGACCTATATGGTACTGAGATGAAGATCTTCAGGAAATCAAGCTGGACAGCACCTACCAGTGCTCCAAGGTCACACACTGCTCTTCCAAGTTAAAAAAATGGATCACATATGACTAATAGCTTCTGGCAACCAACCACTGTTAGTTGTAGTCCTGGTGGATTACTGTACTCTAGAAAAGCAACTAGTCTTTGCTTCAGTATTCTCTCTCTGACTTACCTGCCAGTCTTGTTATATTAACAGGGCAGTAACTCCCTGACCACCCACCCACATACAAAAATACAATACTTGCAGTGTTTGAGTCCTCAGGCTTGCCAAGAGTTGCAAGTGATCTACTAAAGACCTCTGTCAGAGGATCTGCTAACAAACTGGCCAGATTTCTGGGGATCCTATTAAACAACTCATGTGGTCCCTGTACTATATTGTTCTCTCTCAGACTCCTTCTCTGTCTTGGTGTCTACTACACTTCCCTTTCACTCTGTTCTACTTCTTCCCAGCATGGTACTTTACCCTTTGCTTTCCTTTGCAAGACTGAAATGTCTATTTGTTACCGCTACTTTTTCCCAGTATTCAGTCTTCTTCCTTCCACTTTTGTTCAGTCTAGCCAGGTCTGCCTGCCTTACATCCTTCTCTTATATAAACAAGCTCTATTCCACCTCTTGACCACTTCTGCCTATTTCTTCTGCACCTGTGCCCTTTCTGCCATCACCCAGTTTCTTGTTTATTTCCTCAGTTCTTTTTACTGTTCCTCTTCCATTTTTCCTTTCCACTTCCACCTTTCTATGTCCTGTTTTTTTTTTTGCCTTAATCACTAGCTTCTCTTTTCAGTAAGTCATGTTGGCTTCTTCTCTTTTTGCTTTCCTCAAACTATCATTCATAGCTCTGAGCACTGCATCCTTAACATATTCCCATAATATGCTTACTCCCTCAGTTTGTCTCTATCCCTGTAACTCATCATTTACTGTCTCTCCCCCCAGCTTATCAAAATCTAGTCCCCTAAAATCCCACACCGCCTTCTTTGTGCCACATACAGGTATGTTTAGTACTAACTATTGGTGCTTTGACTTGGACATCCACAACACATACTGCACTGGTTAAGACCACATCCAGAACTATACCTCATACTTTCTAGAAAAGTCCTGCACCAGCTGGCTGAGCCATCCTCATAATACATCAGTCAGCTCCCTCTCTGCATATACCTAATGCTTGGAATTCATAGTCTTTTCCTGGCAAATTCTGTATCCCCATTACTATTATAGTCTCCTACCTCGGACATTTGTTTATTCTGTGTTCTATTCTCACAATCTTCTGCCTTCACATATTGCAGCAGGAACACTATAATATACGTCTACCAGCATTCTCACTTCATCTGTCTTAACTGGGATAGAGTTCCAATTTGGTTCTGATACTGTCTGCTTCACTGCCACCTTCATGGGATGGTGTTTCTCCTCTTCTCTGACCTCATATTCGATATCTTCCTTTACTTAGACCATTATTCTGTCTCCAGCTCTCCCTTCTCTGTTGTTGTTCAACAACCTATACCCACGGACTTCAATGCCACTCCCCCGTTGCATATTATAGGCTCCTATTTCATTGATAACAGCAATATCCATCCTCCCTCTTGCATTACGGAATGTGGCTCTCATTTTCCTACCCAGAATCCTTGTATAGCATAGTAACACTTCCAGCCATACTCTAAGTTGTCCTTGTCTGCTTTATTAATATTTTGATACCATATCTTTCTTTCTTTGCTTTTCTACCATCTGAGGTCCTACCCCACCTCCAGTTATAATACTCCCTCCCATTTCTATCTTAATTTAATGGTACACCTAATGAGATGCACCATTCTAACCCAAATCTGAGCCCAGCAGTTCCTATCCACCAGCATCTTACAATTTCCCGGTCCTTCACCCTTCCTCAGTGCCACAGCCAGTCACCATAATTCCTAATCCTCTCATTTCTCTGTTTGTTTGGCACTGGTATTATGTTTGAGCATATATCTCAATGTCTGAGCATTGCAAATTATAGTGCCAACCTTTACAAATCACAGCACAGGCTCAGAAAGAGGACCACTTTGTTATTTTTCATAATGGAATGTTTTCACATACTAGAGATGTATAATTATTGTTACTAAATCTTTTTATAGGATTAATTTTATTTAATAATGTCGAGAGTGAGATTGTTGATGTGTAGTTTTTGAATTCCCAAAACTGCCTACTCGAAAACTACACGTCAACAATCTCACTCTTGATTGCCTGCCATTCACTAACGGGATAGTAAACCCTGAGAATCACACCCCTCATCTGCTATGATTTATGCACAGTACAATGATTTTTTCTCAAGATATAGGATTGCTTCTCCAAGGTTTACTATTGTTCCTCATGAAGTTGGACCTTCTTAAGGGAACATACATTATTAAATAACTAAATTAATCCTATAAAAAGATTTAGTAACAATAATTATATAATGAACCACCATCTCCACTCAAAAGTTCAAACTCAAATACTCGAACTACAGTACTCCTTTGATACACAACATCAAAGGGATAGAGTAGTTTGAGTATTTGAGTTGAGTGGAGATGGTGGTTCAGTGAGGAACAGGGACTTAACCCATTTCCTCACTGTAGTGCGATCTCGGAGTTGGTATATGTAATTTGCAGGAGGTGTGGGGGGGTCCAGGGGGGCTTGCCACCCTTCAAAATAGTAAAATTCATGTGCCATTGACTATAGAGTGTCATGGTACTTTACAGTACATAGCATGGGTGACTGACGTCACCTAGTGCTATGTCAAATACATCGAACTATGGGTGTTGATGTATTCTGTTTTGAGTCTGTTGGTTATTTGATGTTGCAGGTTTCTACATTTCAAGTCGACACTGAGGCCGGCTGACGAATGCAGTTTCAAGAGTTCAATAGCAAACCGATTCTCAGATTACTGCTTGCAGACCTTTTACAGATATCTGTCTGCCACCACCTTGCCTCTGTCACTTCCTCGTTTATCTCCTGTGATGGGTCACTGTTGCCTACATGCATGAATCCCCCCACCCTTAGTAATGACCACTGTCACCTTCTCCCATTTGTTACTTAGCCTGAGTCCTGAAACTGGTTTCACTGCAAACTGGTCTCTATCATTTCCCTTGCCAAGTCTCTCAATCTTCTTGATGAAGTTTAAGGGCAGCAAAGCCGTTTCCCTCTTGACAATTGTTCTTGTCCTCTTCACTTTTGCCCCTTGACCCCATCGCTCCTATCTGCAATCGTTTGCCTGGTGCTGTTTCCCTACTCTTTTCTTCTCTGAATCTATGCTAATCGCTTCACTTCATGTGACACATCTGGTCTCTATTCCATCCTTCCAGCACTTTCATGGATGCTCTTACATCTCTTCTGTCTCCTTTGCCCCCCCCCATCCACAGGTGCTTTTTCTGTGAATGCTGGCACAGACCCTGCACCATATAAATGTCCCTACTGTTGATAACACTCAGTATAGTGTCCTTGTAGAAGCAGGTCTTCATCACCATGCAGAGTGTTAGAGAATTATTCTGTCCCTCATTTGCATACAGGTACTATACACCAGCACAATGAGTAGGTAATTTATACCTGACTCACAGTGGTAAGAGTCAGTCAGTTACAAGGATGCAGCCCAAGTGACCAAACTAGCGCTGCCCACCACCATAAATAAAAATATGAATTAGCCATAACCCTGCTGTGGTGTATTGCTAGTATATGATGGCATTATTTTAACATATATTAACGTTTTCAAATAATTCCACTGTATACTTCAGACTCCACCATACCTCATATGTTTTTCTGTATTAAAGTGAGTCAGCATGGGAAGATTACAATTTACTCCACATGTAAATGACAATTTACTTTGTTACACATTCTTAATACCTTGATGAATTTCTATTTGTCACCACTGTAGTCATGACATAATGAAGCTGCTGTAAAGAATAACTTTTTGTAGAGGGTGAGTGTTGTCATTAAAACAAAACCAGTACTTCTTAAATCAGAAGAGTATCTGCATTTGCTGGTGAAATTGTTTAAAAAAACAAAAGCAGAACATTGGTTTCACTCCCCAGCTAAAAGTCAAAATGGTGGGTACAGATTTTAAACTGTGCCATAACCACACTTAGACTCAAGCTATGTTTCATTGCAGCTACCAAACTTGGTGTGACATTTGGGTTTTGCTGCCCTCTTGAAGTGCAATGTACTTTGGTGCAAGGTAAAACTTTCCCACTGTAAAATAATGTATCTCCTTCTGTTTCTTAGTCCTCCCAATCTACATTCCGAATTCCCCAGCTTTCCTTTTTCCTAAATTGTACTGCATTTTTACAAGGAATCTGAAAAAAGCCTACACTGAGCTCTTTTGCATTTTTAAATGCTTTACTCATTGTATACTTATTTTTATAATGTTTTGTTCCAAAGCACAATATTTCACAATAAAATAACAGTGCAACATGATATTACTTTTTTCATTGGCAGAGCATGTGTCATGATAACTTTCTGTCCTAAAAACTCATATTGGCTGGAACTTCTAAGTAACAAACAAATGGAATTCATAATACAAAAATATATAATTGTGCTTAAAATGATTTTTCCCAACAGCAACATTATGGTTAAGGTCATGGTGTAATTATGGCAATAAACAGTGGCTCAGAAATGAGATTTTACCAGCTGTTCGGCTTAACTATGTATACAGGTTTGTCAAAATCCCCAGGACAGGTACAGTTACTGAGTTTTGTTTAAAAAATGAAAAAAAAATTAATCTGGGGGATGCAGTGCTCATTTAAATATAATCTCCTCTATTTAGACCAGTCTTGTAGCTTTAAGTCCTGTATTAAACTTTCCACATAACCCTACAAGCCTACTCTGTTGCACACTTTTCTGTCATCTGTCAGGACATATTGTTCTGTTCAGTCCATTTGCAATGTGGCTTACGGGGAATTTTTTTAAATTGATTGTCTCCTCATTGCCTAGTTGTCATCCCCTTCCTTGATTAAGGGCCATCAAGGTGACCATTAAGATTTTCTGCATTGCCTAATAACCCATTACCCCGTAGCAGTCTGAATGAGCAGCATCAAGGTGACCATTAAGATTTTCTGCATTGCCTAATAACCCATTACCCCGTAGCAGTCTGAATGAGCAGCACTATTGTATTATTCAACTTGGTGCTTATCAGCAACTCAATAACTTTTTTGGTACGGGTGTACTGTGCTGTGCTTTTATTGGGCCCAATGTGCCACACTGAGTGATTTGGATTCTTGTTTTTTTGTACTCAGTCTTTTTCACCTACTGTTTGGTTACTGGTACTCACATAATGCCAGGCTATTTTACTCATCCTAACTTCTGTGCACACATTAGTGTCTCGTCCACATCACGCATGCCACATTTGGACACTCATCTTCAGCCCCTGTTCCTTTTATTGCAACAAACAGCCTTCATCTGAGTATAAATAATGCAGGAGATTTGGCTTCCTTCCTTCCAGGACAGTCAAGCCACAATGACCACTCAGTACCATCCTCCTTGACAAACTATACCAGTGCCATGGTCACTAACTGATATACAGTCATCTGTGGTGTCACGGTCAGGACTTCATCTCTGCACCAATGAGCTGGCTTTTGCCACTTAAAGATGATAAAAAGGTTGGTGACAGTACTGTGCCCTGTGAAATCCCAACTTATAACGCCCTTTAGTCACTAAATACAGCATTTATAATTACCTTCTAGGTTCTGACATACAGCCATCTTTTATGTTTTTCAATTTGTAATGTACTAACAGAATCCCTAACTTCCACAATAATATTTTGTGTGACAACATATCAAATCCCTTTCTAAAATCTTGATAAGCTGTATCTATAAGCTCAGTCTGTGTTACTACTTTTATTATTCACTTAGCAAAGTTTACTAGGTATGACTGACATGGCCATCCTGCTGAAAATCCATCACCACCCTCTACACATTCAACATTTCCTTGATTCGGAAGGGATTATATTATTTTTCTACTACAGCGGTCAGACTATCAGCTTTAAAATTTGTCATTTTTGTCTTGCACCCATTCTTGTAGAGTAGGATCATATCTACCCTCCCTAGACAAGTGCTGTCATCCTATATTCCCATGATTTTTAGAGAGTTTCATAAACACTTCTATTAGTTCTGCTGTTAGTTCCTTTTAAATTCTGGAGTGAATTTCAGCAAGTGTAATTACCCTATTAACCTTATTTTTTTTAATTCCTTCTGGACCTTTTCATGTACAGATTAGTTTTCCTATCTGTAACATTTTTGTTGTGTATTCTGGGCACTCCCATTTCTCAATTTTTGGTGAAAAGTATGCAGAAGGAGCTGTTCAGCGTTTCTGCATTTCCGCATCATTGTCCTTTCAGTTTCCATGATTGCTTAACACAACATAATATAAGTTCAATACTGAATTGAAAATGACTCTGCATTCTTGCCATGATGCTCCTGAGTACACTTTCCTCCCGTATGTTCATTCAGGTAACATTTTTTGCACCTTCTTATTATAGGGTAAGCAGCTCCAGATGATGTTACCCTTTTGTTGCACCATTTCTCACTTTTCTGCAGTTTTATTCTATTTTCTTCTCTTATACTGAACAGCACACCCTGTCAAATTTATGCTATGTTCTACAGGACACAATCCAATACACTAATATAGGCAATTCTCGTAAGATACTTGAAAATCCCAGTATTAACCCCCTAATCTTCTGCATTCCAATAAATACAAGGCCAGATTCTTAAATGTGTGTTCATTTGGTAATTCTGCTACCTAAGATTTCATTTTAATTAATTTTCTCCAAATCTTCTTAGCTTTACTCTTTTTAGTACTGTTTGGATTTCATACCCTTTAGGTAAATTATAGAGCTAAAGTAGTTCAGAGGAAAATCATGAAATAAGGATTTTTTTTTAAATACATTTTAATAAACTGGCCATTTTCCTTCCAGCCTTACCGCATAATGTTTACTTGAGTTTTACAAAGATAAGGACATTATCCAGAATTACACCAATGTCGCTGAACTCACAAACTGTCTTTAATTATTCTGTATTGCCCAGGATATTCCTTTTTCATATTTGTTTTGTCACATCTAATAACAGCACTCTTTTTGAAAGCTGACTGCATGGCCATTCTCATCTGCCTGTGTACTAACTGTTTTAATAATTTCTAGATACGACACAAGATGCTGATTTAATGGGCTATTTTAAATGTCAGCTGCATATTTATGTGCCAGCAGTCTGGCATTGGCATTAAAGTAATGAACATGAAAAAAGTAGTGACTCTAAGATATAGGCCTCAGGAACTCTCATACCAAAAGAAATACATTCAGAAGAATTGAAATTAACTCTGGAATACCCAGTTTACCATTACCTCATGAAGTTTTTTTTTTTTTAAGTTATTGAACAATACTCCATAATCAGCAATATCAAAGGCTTGGCTAAAATCCAAAAAATGGGAAATCACACTGGTTTTCTTTGCCAATAGTACAGCAAATTGTATTCAAAAAGTAGAATGTCTAAAACACACAAAAACCAAGAAAACACAAAACCACGTACTCCAGCCGCCAACAAAGACTCACTTTATTAACAGATTAAGTGCTTCTGTCTGAGAGTATCAGGACTTCATCATACAGATAAAAAAACCCTGTCCTTATAAACAAAAAAACCCCTCTCATTTTAAATCATGTGATGGTTAATTAAAACACCTGGAATCAATAGTGTGATTTAAAAACACAAACCCTATGGTTGCCACCCCACAAACCAGATAAGGGAAACTTTACTACACATTTAAAAATGTTTCTTAACTTAATTGAAAATAATTAAAACATTACATCAAAGGAAATGTTACAAAAACATAACGTATCCAAAAAGTACAGATCCAGGTTCTTCGTATCTCTGACCTTTTTAATTAATTTTAATGCCACAAGTTTTTTTTTTTCTGCAGGAACTTACTTATTTCATTCAGCCAGCTATGTGGCCTGTAGCTTTTAATGATGTTCTTACCCTTTTCACAATGGGGTAATGCTTGTTTTTTCTATACTGAGGGTATATTGTTTTATGAAAACAATAGTACTTCTACTATGTTTCCCTTTGTTCTTCAATAGATATAAAAAGTGTACACTCCCCTGTTAAAATGCCAGGTTTTTGTGATATAAGAAAATGAGACCACAATAAATCATTTCAAAACTTTTTCCACCTTTAATGTGACCTATAACGTGTATAATTCAATTGAAAAAACAAACACATCTGTTAGGGGGAAAATATAAAAAATAAAAAATAAAAAATGTACAATAACCTGGTTGCATAAGTGTGCACATCCTTAAACTAATACCTTGTTGAAGCACAGAGTGTCAGGCCAGTCGTACCTGGGTTCACCTTATGAATACCTATCCAATTGTCTAATTCCTTCTAAAAGGAAGGTAGTGTGTCACATTGTTTGAGCTGGAGTGGAAGTTTGCTCTAGAAAAGTGGGTACTTGTCTGACAAATCTGTCTTTCCACTGTGATTTCTTTTTTTTTTTTGCTGAAGCAGGTTCATATCTCATTTTAACATTAACTGGACTGTTTGATTTGTGGAGAAATAAGAGTCCTTGGACTGTTGTATCCCTAGTGGCACAGAAGGCAAGACACAGATCACCCCTAATGAATCTATAGGACACTAAATACAAGTATACAAGGCCTCCAGCCTCTCTTGGTAGCTCACGTCCTTCTGGCCTATATATATTTTTTTTGCTAGCAAGCTTAAAGGTCTCTCTGATGGCTTGATATTTTAGTAAGATACATCCGAAAGGGAGCTTTGTATTCTATGAAGGGCCTGATCAGTGCAGAGTATAGAAGGGTAAGGTATTTTCTGAATCTAAAGGAAATACCCTTTGTGATCATCTGTAACAAAGAGAAGAATTTTCGGACCACTGCTACCGTATAATGGTCAAAGGAAGGGGAGTTATCTACCACCATGCTCCAAGGGCTCTCACACAACCTTTATTTTGGAGTGGGGTCTTTTCTATACTATAAGCTGAGTGGTGGATTTGTTTACCAAATGCAGCAATATTGCATTTTTTAGCATTAAGTTTTAGCCCACTATCAGACGGTGGTGCTATTGACATGCATAAGTTCACTTTGTAGCTTCTGCATATCAGAAGGGGATTTAAGGATAACACCCACTTTACAATCATCTGCAAACTTTATTACCTTTTTTATTTGGAAATCAGAGAAGTATATGCTGAAGAGCATAGCATCAGCCCAGATCACTGTGGTACCCCACTGGTTACTTCCATGCTCTCTGAAGATGCACTTACCAACTTCACAGTGTAGGTTCTGCCACTCATCCAATTAGCTCTCCATCTAACTACATAGCAATCAGTTTGGAGTTTATTCAGCTTGTTGATAATGTTTGCAGGTAGTACCACTGTCCACAGTTTGTTTTACCTTCTCAGAAAAATTCAACAGATTCATTAGACAAGATCTACTCATAACAAAATTAGATTGCTGGGAGTCGAGTCATTTTTTATACCTTAGTTTATCAGGTCTGCTAATACACGTTCCACAGCCTTGCAGATGAGGCTCATCAGGCCGATGAGTCTGCAGTTTTTGTGATTTGTTGTGGGGCTGCTGTTCTGAAGTGTCATCCCAACTGCTGGGCGCCAAACCATGGGGACAAAGCTGGGACATAAGCTCAGATTGCACAGTTGTAGAAGTGGGTCAACCAGCACATGTTTAGGGCTGCTCAGAATGCAGCCTGGTATGTTATCAGGTCCATAGAAGATGCATGCTTTTGTTTTGGACATTACTTTTAACATGTCCTTCTGTGATTATATGGGTTTTGAGGCCCTTGGGTATATATGGGTTTTTACATACATGTCTCTGGGGTGAAATTTGCACTGAATTTGTTTGTTAAAATTATTTGCAATATTCACTGCATCAGAGTAGGTAGTGTCATTATGAATAAGTTCAGAGCAATGCTGGATGTTATTTTATAACTTCCTGATGTAAGTAAAGAAGAATTTGTAATTATCCTTAGTTTCTGATGCCAGCCTAAGTCCATGGGAAGTCTTTTGTTTTCCTAATGATATTTTTCAGTACCTTTTATAACTTTTTGATGTTGACCTTGATTTGTGGGTTTTTAGTTTTATATTCTAATGAGTTATGTTTTCCTTTCATTGCATTGTTTATCTATGCTTGTAGAGCCCTGGCTGGTTTGCTCTTATCTTGCCCTTTTTTTTTCTAGGTGAGATTACGTTTTATTTGAGTAACTACTAGTCATGTCAACATTTTGGGAGTTACAGTTCTACTTGAACTTAGAAAATCTCATCACAGAAATGTAGGAAGTTTATACACCTGAAGTCTATGAATACTATGATGTTGCATCTGCTGGTTTGGGGATTTTAAAAGAAAAGGCTACCAATTTGTAGTCATACTTGACTAAAGAAAGGTACACTACCAGTGTTAAGGTGGATATACATAACATAGCTGTAAGGTCCAGGTCAAGAACATTTTGTCCTCTACTGGACTCTCACTATTTGATCCAGGGAATTCTTGTTTATGAAACTGAGGAATTTTTGGACATAACCTGCATTTGAGACACAGGTCTCCCAGGTCATCAATAGGTGCTGAAGTCTCCCAGGATGATGGAGTTTTTGTGTATCTGAAGTTCATTCAATGCATTTAAAAAATAGACATGGTTTTCAGAAGTCATAATCGAGAGGGTCCTACAATATGATCTGATAGTGAGTTTATACAGAGTGAGTTGAATCTCAATATGTTTGGTTTGTGGGTCTCTGTAAGTCTGCATTGAAGTAAGGTGATCTTTAACACTAGGTCTAAAGCCATGGTAGGCAGAAAACCCTGTTAAATAAAGGGTGTTTTCCGCACTTTTAAGCCAAGTTTTGGCAACAACAACAACATAGATATGAATGTGATCCAAATGCAGTAGAGTTCATGGTTAGGCAATTTGCCATTTTGAGTCTAAGTGCTGAGTCATTCTTTTTTTTTTAGGTTAGGAGATCCATTATCTGGACTCTACCTAAAAAATGTGCTATAGGGTGAGCAAAGGCTTTGCCGGTATGCAGAAGCCCTGGAAAGGGCAGTGCAAGCCATACTTGGCAAGGCTGTGCAGTAACGGTTTATCCCATACTGTCAAAGCTAGATTCCTCTTAAATAACACCACTTACTCATCCCAGCACTCAACTCAGTCCTCTTTTTCTTGTACCACAGTATTATTCTTGGTGACCAGAGTTTTTCCTGCATTTGTGACATGCAAGTTGAGCTCGGAAATGTCTGTCTGCATATCCCCTAGGGTCCTGCATGCCAGGTCATTTATACCCACACGGACCACCACTGTGTCACAGTCATACATGTTCATCCTCAGGGACATGAGGGCTGTTGAGACACTGGAGATCTTGGCACCTGAGAGACAACTCACCATCACCTTATTTTTGTCCAACCTCGTGAGAGTGGAGTCTGTTTGGCTTACTATGGAGTCGCCAGTGCATTTTTATAAGTGGAGGGTTTAAGCATACTTGGTCTGGGATGATTTTTTTCTTGCTCACCTTTGGTTATGGATGTGGCAATATGTGTTGTGGTTTTTAATTTCCACATTGAATTAGCCTTGCTTGCCCACAGGCTTAGACAATGGCTTTTTACAGACTTAACATGATAATTTGTGTGGAGTGCTGTGGGACTGTGTGATGCTCACAGACTGTGTTTTCATTTATTTATTTCTTTACTCATTTGTTTATTTGTGCATTTATTTATTGGGAGTGATGCTTTCATTTTAGTTAAATACTTGCAGCTCCCTTAGGTAGCTTGGGGTGAGGTAAGTAGTAGTACATTGTCCATAAGCGGCAGATAGTTGTTACCCTGCCTAAATTTACCAAGTGCTATGAAGCTGGCAAACTTTGTTAACCAGAGTTCTTGGTTCTCTGCTTAGAGATCTAAGAAACAAAAACCAAAAAGGAGAGATCCCAACACCAAGCCCTGATGAACACCACTCATCACTTTCATACATTCTTAACAAGATCCTGCAACTTACACTGTCTGGGTTCTGGCTTCAGCAAGTTTTCTATTAGTTTTAACACATATAGGTCAATTATTAATGCAGTTAGCTTCTATATGTTAATAGCATGGTGAATGATGTTGAAGGCCTTGGCTAAATCAAGGCATTTCAAGTGAATTGCTTTGCCAGCATTTATAACCTCCATCACCCTTTCAAAGACATTTACCAGATTCAATAGACAGGATCTACTAATCCCAAACTGCTGGGGGGGGGTTCAAGTCTTATAAGATTCCTGATATTGTAGTTTATGACGTCAAGTTCCATGGCTTTGCAGATGAGGTTTGTAAGGCTGATAGATATGTAATTAGTTTAGTTAGTTGTAAGGTCACCCTTATGGAGGGGCATCACTACTGCAGCATGCCACTCATCAGGACAGAGTGGTGGATATGTAGACAGCTACTGTCTCTTCTGCTTTTATGTCCCAGTCCTGTAGAGTACAATCACCTCCCAGCTGTGAGTCTCTGTGTATCATGCGTCTGCTTGTATGCATAAATAATGTATTTCTCCACTTCTAAATATATTTCTTATTTCTCTGATGTGTTTGCATAGAAAAAAATGCAGTATCTTAGTTATCAACTTTTGGTAACTTCTTTATCTCAGTTATCAGTACTGGAATGCAAAGTGTTAATGTGAATAATAAAGAACTATGATGGCTGCCAATGTCAAAGTAATAAAATCTTAGCTCTGTGCAATATAGATAGAAATTAAATGCACTTCAAAGTGTTCATCACTTTAATCATCAGAGCACTCCTTCTAAATACGAAGAGTGATTTGTTGAATAGACAGAATGTTATACATTCAAATCAAGAGGTTGTATTTAAAAAGACTAAGTGAATTTGACTTTGGGGAAATAGCCTTCAGAATCAATCAGTCAGGATAGCTGCATTAAGAGTGTCTGTGGTACAATAGGCTATATTTAGCAACATGTCAGTTTAAGAGGACATAGAGAGAGTGAGCAAAGAAACCTTGACAGTCCAGTCGCTATGTCTCTGTTAAAACAAACAGATATGCTTATTCAAGTAATTATTACTGGGATTTACTTTTTATAGTGCTAGACACACTGCTTCACATCTAAAGTTATTTAAAGTGTACTTAGGACTTTAATTCTGATGGTGGACAATTTCCAGATGAGCTGATAGTGATACAGTGCACTGACAAAATATGCATCCTTATTTAGTGTCTTGTTTTTTTTTTACTTTTAGTTAGTTGCTGTTATCTTGCAACAAAATAACAATATATCTGTATTATGCTACGCCTGTCATTGTACCATTTTTATTTTTTTGGAGGGCAGAGTTTTCTGCCAAGCTGGACCTTCATTTAATACACTTATTAGGTAGATAGTGGTACAGCTTCCTCAGAGATTCTTCAATTCTGTGCTATTTAATACGTATGCCTTCTACCTTAATATCCCCCTTTTCACGTTCAGCTGTGTAATGTGATCATTCTGCAGTGGCTCCTGGAGTGAGAGTCTTCCTCCACTACCAAACTAATATATGTAGTATTTTGATCACTAATGGTTTTGCACAATGAACTATACTTCAGCTACAACAGGGACCCAAATATTGGGGAGAGAACTACATGCACATCAACACATGATGTCACATCAGGAACATGCCCAGTTATTTTCTGTACTAGTCATAGGAACATAATACATAGAATTTAATGGCATGTAAGTGTCATTTTATCTACTGTCCATCCCCATATAGAAAACTACAGTTCCAAGTTAACATGGTACTTACTCATTAAAAATGAGTCATGTCTGTCCCATGCAGTCTTGGGTTTCCCTGCATTTTAAAAATGTATAGCATCTCTTGAAAGACTGAGACAAGCATCTAGCACTTTTTATATGAAAGAATAAAAAATGTAATCATGAAGCTTTGCGCTGCAATACTGATTAATGTATTTTACATACTGCAGTTCCCTTTTCACTCAATTACTTGAGTGGAATTTACTTTCATTTTTTTCTTTTCTTAATAGTGGAATTTACTTCTTAGCCAATGTGCTGCTTAGCATTGCTATATATAGATTTGACCTAAAACATTATTTTAATTGTGTTAAATAAGACCACGTTTTTTCATGTACTGAGAATTCTGTGGAACCTATCAATGCAATATACTGCTGGCATGCAAAATATTACCTCTAATTGCTGCAAAGATGCTGTAAAGCAAAATTAATTATTTGCTGGGGAATTTACCTCCTGGGCTCCTCAGAAAATGGTCAATTCCCAGTGGGACAACTCCATCAAGAAAGAGGAGTAATTAAAATAAATGTTAGCATAAACCGGGATTCTTCTATATATAGAGCATTTTTCTGAAAGGTGCTGCCCAGGGAAATAGCTGGGATTTTGTGGGTCTAAGTACCAGCTTCAAAAAAGTAGTTCTCAACAAGTTTAGCATTTGCCTGAACACCCCCCCCCCCCCACTAAACCCCAAACACTGAAGATTTCTGGACATTAAAAATTTTAAATATTGCAAAAAGTCCTGCTTATAAAAAAAAGATAGATATTCACACATTGTAAAAAAGAAACATTTAATAAAATATCTAGGCTTAAACTATGGTAAGCATCTTACAGCTTCTTATTTAAATTCTAATATATCTCAGTGCACAAAGTGAAGCGGTATCTAACCCAAATGCATCTCACATTTCAGCAACAGACTCCCTTTATATATTAGTTTGAGTATTTCCCTGGCAGCTTTTAAAACCAGTCTGTATGACAGGAAGGCTGATCACAAATTTTCATCAGGGTTATTTGGGGATAACATAATTAATGGGATACTGTTAGTATTTTGACACACCATACCTCTCAACTGTCAAATTTTTTACAGAATTTTCAGATTTTTGCCTCATATTTTTGGTGTGTTCTTTATACAGTTTGTAGTTTTCTGGTAAATCATTGGGGATTTAAGTCATAAAATAATAACAGACATCTGAGTTTTAGTCTTGGCATCCTTTAGAAAATGCATGCTAATGCAAAACCTGTTATTCTAACTTTTAAGATCAATAATTAAAGTATGTCCCTATTGTTGGGAAGTTGCCCCCCCCCCCATTATTTTTGGCTTTATCCAGATTTCTTGTGTTTAGATGTTGAGAGGTATGTTCCATACATTGAGATATGCCTGAGCTTCTCATCAAAATCACAGTTTCCTGTTATTTATTTATTCATTCATTCATTTGCATCTGTTTACCAGGATAGTCCAGCTGGGACAGAAGTGCCCATTTTCAGTGGAGTCCTGGGGAGAAAAGCTCCATATACAATACATTTCGCATACAACACTGGAGAGGTTCATCCTGCTGGAATGGCAGGGGGAGGGGGAGAGGC
This sequence comes from Protopterus annectens, assembly GCF_019279795.1. Classification (NCBI taxonomy): domain Eukaryota; kingdom Metazoa; phylum Chordata; order Ceratodontiformes; family Protopteridae; genus Protopterus; species Protopterus annectens. The sequence continues at coordinate 508,530,161 of NC_056743.1, forward strand.
AACTACAGATGGTAGATGATGTCCCACAATATAAAATAGTCCCAAATATGGTTGGTGATTTTAACATTTTTAACGATAGTTCTATATAAGTTACTAATGCATGGGCTGCTTTGTTTGACAAAGGGCTGACCTTTGTGCCAGCAAGAGCTGGGAGTATTGAAGAAGCAATTATACAGTTGAAACTGTTTGTTAGAAAATTGAACTTAGGAATATTTTTTCATGGTAATAATGTAGTGCACGGCATAAATGCATGTAAAATACCTAGTGTCTTTAACCCCACCGCTACACCCTTTATTAAACATTTATGAAAAAATGTGTGAATATGACATCAGGACATTTATAGAAGAAAATAGGGGCAATTTTGACATGTACAATTTGACTATGGAAGAAGAGAAATTGTTAACAGAGATCAAGGGTCTCACACAGGTCAGGATTATGAAACCTGACAAACGTGGGGGACTTGTGGTGATGGACTCAAATGAATATGTCAACAAGATGTTTACTATTTTATACAGTGACACATATGAGGTAGTTTCATGTAACGGAATGAATATTGCCTATCATAGGATTGACTTACAGCTGGAAGACTTGTTATTAAACAATCAAATTACTTTGAGTGACCGGCACTTTCTCAAGGTGTCCCACCCAAGGACCACCACCATATTTGGTATACCGAAGACCCATAAATGCACCAATGATCCTCCACTGAGGCAGACTGTTGATGCAAAAGCCTTTAAGATGCTCCCTTTAGCAAAATTTGTGGAAAAGAACATTAAAGGGTTGTTGTCAGAATGTAGTTATATATTTAGAGACTCATGGGACTTTTTGCCCAAGGTTTCTAACCAAGTGTACTCTGAAGAACTGCTATTTGTAACCATAGATGTCTGTGATCTATATTCTGTAATACCCCATGAAATGTTTCAAGAATTTCTGTGCAAACATCCAAGGGTAGATAATGGGAAAGTTTCTACTACTGTAGCACTTATGAACATGATATTGGGAAACAACTATATAATTTTTGAAAATCAATTGTTTCACCAGTTAAAAGGGGTAGCGTTGGGGGCAGTTTGTGCCCCTACATTTGCCAATATTGTATTGGCCAACTGGGAGAGTGAACAGATATTTAACTCAGAGTTTAGCAGATGTTGGACATTTTATGGACACTTCCTGGATGACATAGTCATTTTTTGGGTAGCAGGTAGAGAAAGATTGAACAAATTTTTCGAATTTCTTAATTCACGCACTATTTTCCTTCAATTTACCATGGAGGTAGATGCAGATACACTGCATTATCCTGACATTTTGATTGTTAAAAACAGGGTGGAAAAGAGATTTGAATCTAATCTCTATAGGAAACCCACCTATTCGAATGCCCTATTACACTATAAAAGTTTTCACCCAGTTCATCAAAAGAAATCACTAGTGAAGGGGCAAATAGTAAGGCTAGCCCGTATGGTTAAATGAATATGTAGTCTTTGTGGAACAATGTACAGTTTTAAAAGAAATGTTGCTGAACAGGGGTTACCCCCTATGGTTCCTCAATAGTATTATCAATGAGGTTACCAGGAAAAGACAGGAAAGAACGTATGTCCCCCTGCTAGGAACAAATCCAGGAGGGGACTGTCTGATGGGGGGGGGGGGGCAACACACATGAAAGCATCAATTTTCATCATGCATTGATTTTACCTTATAACATACATTTTGATGGCATAAGGAACATTATTAAACACAATTGTACTATTTTTAGAGCTGATGGAGAGTACCTTGAAAAAAATTGGGCACAAACCAAATGTGGTTTACAAAAAGGATTTCTGCTTTAAATCCATGCTTGAGATATGTAGGAAGGGTTTACAGGGTGGGCGCATGAGTAAGTGTGGCCACTGTAACCACTGTAGCTTTATCAAGGAAGGTGAGGAAGTTTCTATACCTAGGTGGGGAACATGTATTTTATACATAGACTGAACTGTCACAGTACTAATGTGGTGTATACAGCTTTGTGCCAACAATGTACCTCATTTTACATAGGTAAAACCAAGAAGTTTAAAACAAGGATTTACCAACACCAATATGATATTCACAAGCTAGATGACAAAAATGCATTAGCCAAACATATTATCAGGTTTCCCACGCATTCTTTTAAGTATTCTTGTATAGAAAAAGTTAGTTTTGACCAGAGGGGAGGGCCACATAAAATTTTACTTAAATATAAAGAACTGATTTGGCAGCTAAGGAGTAATGCCACTGTACCCCTGGTTTAAATGAATCCATCACTATAAATAGTATTTTAAAATCAAAAGCTGAATTTGTGTTTTCCTAAGGGCTTGTACATACGGGGTATTTGTAAGTAGGAATTTTGATGCTAGATTTCAAAAACAGGCAAGGTGTTTATGTGTGTAGGTGCTTGTATGTGTATAACTTTATATTAGATGTATGTATTGTTTTAAGGATTAATTGAGGGATGGAATTTTTAGTCATGCGACTTAATTGCTGTATTTAAGCTTAATTTTGATTTTAAACTGCGTTCTGAAGAAGTTTGACATTGTTCTTATGAAAACGCTCAACATTTGGAATAAACTGGTGCTTCGTGACATTTTTCGCTTCATTTTTTTGTTTTACTAGCTTCAAAAAAGTAGTTCTCAACAAGTTTAGCATTTGCCTGAACTCCCCCACCCAAACACCAAACACTGAAGATTTCTGGACATTAAACATGTTAAATATTGCAAAAAGTCCTGCTTATAAAAGAAACATAGATATTCACACATTCCACCAGTCTGTATGATGGGATGGCTGATCACAAATTTTCACCAGGGTTATTTGGGGATAACATACTTAATGGGCATACTGTTAGTCTTTTTCCACACCATACCTCTCAACTGTCAAATGTTTTGCAGAATGTTCAGATGTTTGCCTCATATTTTTGGTGTGTTCTTTATACAGTTTGTAGTTTTCTGGTAAATCATTGGGGATTGAAGTCATAACATAATGACAGACATCTGAGTTTTAGTCTTGGCATCTTTTAGAAAATGCATGCTAATGCAAAACCTGTTATTCTAACTTTTAAGATCAATAATTAAAATATATCCCTATTGTTGGGCATTGCCCCCCCCCCATTATTTTTGGCTTTATCCAGATTTGTTGTGTTTAGATGTTGAGAGGTATGTTCCTCACACAGAGATATGCCTGAGCTTCTCATTGAAATCAGTTTCCTGTTAGTTATTTATGTATCTATTAATTCATTCATACATTCATTCATTTGCATTTGTTTACCGCGATGGTCCAGCTGGGCCAGAAGTGCGCATTTTCAGTGGAGTCCCAGGGAGAAAAGCTCCATATACAATACACTTCACATACAATACAGAATTTACATTAATAAAGACATTTAGTACATATTATTGGCAGCTTATACAACTGGTGAAAAAAACAAGTCAAAAGATATTATACAAGCAATACAGAGTATATACATGAGAACATTCCATATGAGTAGTTTTCAGCTAGCAAAATTTACATAGGATACTTCATGTAGTGGGTGCAAAGCAGATATAAGAATTAATTAGAGACTAGGTACTTAAACTTTTCACACATTTAGGAGGTATAATAGATGAGCGATAGGCTATATGAGTCCTGTTGCAGGAAGCAGCAAAGTCGGTGGATATTGGTGCAGATATAAGTGGTGGTATGATATTAAGGTAGGCTGGGAGAGTACCTGAATGTCTCGCCTGGTTCAATGGTAGTTCTATAAGGGTTAGGAAGTAGACAGGAGGGATCAATGGTAGGACAATGAGGGTTAGTGGAAGAGGGAAGTGGACAGGATGGAGAGGCAGAGTATGTAAAAAGACAGGTAGATGTGAAAGTGGATGCCAGAGTAGTAGAGTTGGGGTGAGAATAGCTGTGATGGTTGACGTTAGGTTATATGAAATGCGGCGTTAGCATATGTGCACAGCCAAGATGAGGAGAGGTGTTCTTTCAGAGATGTCTTGAAGGGGGCTACTGAGTGGGTGGAGGTAAGTGTTATGGGGAGGGAGTTCCATTGTAAGTTCTCAGAAAAGTTGCCACATTGCTAATGACTTAAGTTAAACATGCAAAATTGAAATGGAAAAAGAAAACTGCTGGATTCTTCCTCAGGATGCAAGAAGATATGAGACAGAAAATGAAAAATGCTACTTTAAGCATTTTACAATAAAAAAGAGAGAGCTGCTAATGACATTTGTAGTAAAAATATATATAAATAAAAACAATGACAGTCATTAGGTGAGATTTTATGGTAAAATATGACAGATTAATCACCAAGAGGCTATTTCCTGTGTCACTGTCCAAATAAAATTGATTGCCTGACATTACTGACCACAGCATTTTTCTAACTTACTTGCTAGAGCTTGGTTTAAGCCTCAAAGCCACAAACTGGTTCCAAAGCAACTTCTCTGATACTTCTTGTAAAATTTGCCCTTCCCTTTCTGACAATGGTCCCTAAATAAAGGTGTTCCACAAGTTTCAACACCTACCCCACTATTTTTCCATCTTTATTATCACCTATTACCTCCAGCAAGTTTCATTCTTCCTATATGCAGGTGATATGTTCTTTTGCCACTCAGTCATCTCACTTCCAGACATGGAACTCCACATACGGAGTCATTTCAACTCGCTATTGCCATGGCTTACTAGAAGAACCCTTCTACTAAACCCAGCCAAAACTAAATGTTTGATATCTGGGACCAAATCTAAGACATTAAAACTCAACATCACCATATCAAAACCTCTGGCAACTGCCACATTGAAAATGTCACTTCCTTAAGGTATTTTAGCTCCTGACCTCTTTTGTAACTGGTTACTGTCCAATGGGACAACTCAGTCAACAAAGTGGAGTAATTAAAATAAATATTGTCATGATCCAGAATCCCACTGTCTATAGAACATTTTATGAAAGGTGCAGCCGAGTGAAAGAGCTGTGTGGTTTTGGGTGTAAGCATCAGCTTCCAGCATTCAATTCTCAAGTTTAGTACTCCTCCAAACCCAAACACTGCATGTTTCTGGTCATTAAACCTTTTCAATACTGCAAAAAGTCCTGAAATAACATTTAATACACATTTGATAAAACCAGAACACAAAGACCTAAACAGAGATACACTGGTAGTCCTGAGAAGGACTTTTGGAATGTGCCCTCTGCTGTTTTGAAACCTGAGTTGATTGGAGATGACAATGAGCAGTTTCTCCTATTGAGTATCCATTACCACTGCCTCCTTCATCTTCTGGTTGAAAGGTAGCAAAGTTCCAAACAAACACATTATTCCTCGTATTTAATGGGTGAGTGATTAGTTACATACTGAATGGGTTCAGCTATTACAATATTCAGTGGGAGATGTGGCTAGAGTCAAGGGTTCTCATTGGCCAAGACACATCAGGATGTGATCAGTCCATCTGCTCTCACCTTAATCTGCAGGGTGAGACAATTGGGTTAATCCAAATTGAGCAAATTTAGCCTGGGCACCCTTCCCTTAATACACAAGGCTCTTTCATCTGGGCTTCATCAGATTCACTGAAATAATAAAGAGGCAATACAGTTGCACCACTTAAATATATATCAGATAAAAGCATATTTCACTTAAATGCATAGAGTCCGTTCAGTCCTGTTTTTAGTGAATGGAAATGTATTGGCGTGTATTCCGCATTAACACATATTGGTTAACTGCATATTTCATTTCAATGCATAGCCATCTCAAATCCCATGTAGATCACTGCCATGTTATTTTACTTCACATAACTGCATAGCCAATATGGCTGTGTGCTGTGACCACAAGATGTGTGTGTGTGTGTGTGTGTGTGTGTGTGTGTGTGTGTGTGTGTGTGTATATATATATATATATATATATATATATATATATATATATGTATATATATTTATATATATGTACTGCAGTCATTATGTGAACAGGAAGTCTATCGGTTATCTAAGGGATATTACAAAAATGTCAAAGGAAGTTCTTAAAAAGACTATTACTTTAGCTGAGTTGGTCATTGTTATTAAAAGACGTGATAATCAAGAAAGTCAGACTTCTATTGTATCGTCATCAGGTGTGCACCAAAGCAAAATTTCTAGAATTCTGAAATACAGAGAAGAAATTATTAAAGAGTGGCAAACAAATGCCAACTCTAATCGCAAACGCAAAAGGTTCGGTAAAGCTGAAGATGTTGAGGATGCCCTTTTGTTCTGGTTTGCACAAGCCTGAAGTTGAAAAGTTCCCATTAGTGGTCCACTGTTAATGGAAAAGGCTGACCAACTAGCCAAAAGCATAGGATTTGAGGATTTCAAACCTATGTCTGGTTGCTTAGAGAGATGGAAAGGACACCACAACATCATGTCCAAAAAACAGCATGTTGAAAAACAAGACGCAGATGATTTTGGAGCTGACCACTGGGTGGCAGATGTTTTTTCTGACACCATGAAAGATTACAATCCACACAACATTTTCAATGCTGATGAAACAAGGATATACTGGAAAGCTATAAGGAATGGAACACTGACATTTAAAAGTGTCAAGGCTATGTATTTATGCAGAGTCGACTGTATAAACAGGTACTTTTTGTCAAAGCCTTTCAATAATTCTTGTCCATGCCATATTTATTTACTATATTTCACTTTCCGACACAGATTACCTATAAAAATGGGAACCAAGCTCTACGTTTTATACACTTAGGTAAGGCTGATACAGTTATAGTTTGATTTACACTGATGTTATGCAATATTTAAATTTAGCACAACTAATGTAATGTACTGTGTACTGATGATTATCTGGATGATGGTAACAACAATGCCTCAACAAAAGATCCCTCAGACAACATAATGACCAGGTAGCATGGACCCTATAGGGTGCCATGAACTGACTACACGGAGATATGGGTCATGCAATGTGTGGTCATAATTCCTACTAAGAAGATCAATGGGCAATGACAGCAGCATGTCAATCACCTCCCATTACAGAATTTTCTGTTTGTCACCATTAGAGGTCACACAGGCAGCAGTTATCTCCAGCACATCCAGGCCACTGGCTGCTTCCTCCTAACTCTCATGCCAGGCCTAAGTCTAGTTTCCAACTTGGGTCACTGGCAGTAGGGATGGACACCATGACTCAATTCCACAGGACCAGGCTCAGTAATCACAGTGTTGGCAGTGTCTGTAAGGTATACGCTACTTTTCATTGAGCAGTTGTTTGACTTGCTCCTCTCTGAGACCAGCCAATTGAATCCACACCCCCCCTAAAGCATAGTTATCATTACATGCAAGCTTACAAAACATACACAGCAATACGCATACACTGTGTTACACCAACATATATATACACCTTCCTACACACAATTCCTTTCATGTGGGGAGGTGGCCATTGTCCTATCACTCCCTTACTTCATTCTCTAACTATATGGCCAGCTATGGCATGTAAGACAGGACCTGACAACTCTTGGAGTTTTCTTCAAACTCTTAATGAAGTCTGATCACTCAAGCTTGCTTATCATATACTTCCTCAGTGATCAGCTGATTGCATTCTGTCTGGCTGATTGCAAATGGTTGAATTTGCTCTACATTGCAGATATATGCCAGGCTTGTAAGTCACAGTAAGACTGATGTGTGTGCAAGACCACTGTCCTCTGCTTTGAGGAGATTCTACTTTCCCCAGTGTTAAGCAAATACAGAGTTAAATTAAACCTCCCACATACAAGGTGTGGGGACCGCAGAAAAGTTTTCTTTGATCTCTGTAGGCAGGATGCAGGATTGTTATGTTTTTCATAATATCTAATTGAGGAGAGTTTTTTCATACAGTCATGTCTCTGTCATTTACAGCAGACACCTGGGGCTTCAGTTAACTCCTTCTTCAATGCTTCACTCTTAAGAGCTTAGTCAGTGATTAATGCGAAGTACATCAGTAATACATATTTTAGTTGTTTGTTCAGCCTTTGGATGCATTCTTGTATATCAGTTCTGCTAAATAACTTAAAGTCATTGGCAAGAAGTCTAACATTTCTTTGCAGACTTTCTACAATGTCACTCATACAGGCTTTGAAAAAAGTTTGGTCCACTTCTGATCCCTGCAGTATCCCATGTATCCCACTGGTAATTGTTCTTTCATTTGCACAAACTGCATTACTTGTCTTTGTATCCTATTTTCTAGCTAGTGTTTACCTGTGTTACTATGCTGCACTCTTTTTTTCAGGCTGTCTAATATTTTTACTAACTTTTTTAAATGATACAATAGGAAAGCCCTATATAAAATTTAAGTATGAAAAAAACAACAAAAACATGTAAATATCTAAAAGTTGATTTATTTATTTTTTGGTTACTTTACATTTGTTTACCGGGGAAGTCCAACTAGGTAGATGCCCATTTTCTGCAGAGGTCCAGGCAGAAAAGCTCCACATACAATGACATTATAGCATAGACAAAATTATAGCAGATAATACATTGATAATATACATACAGAACATAACATTGCTTATCTGGCTAGATACAGTATTCAAAGGTACAAGTAATATAATAAAGGGATCAGAAAAGACACTGTCTGCCAGATAGAGTTTATAATTTTATCTTACAAAGTAAAACTATCTCAAACTATTATTTTATATGCAGAGATGAAATGAATGTAGCAAAGAGAAGTAAGTAAGGGGCTGGGATCTTCAGTAGCTTACATTTGATATGATATTTATTATACTGGGAATGTAGACAAGTCACAAGTAATATCATTTAACCTGCACTGCTGCATGAGCAGAGCCGTGTTTTGGATAAATGTTTTTTGAGTAAATTTTTGAAGTGTGCAGTTTTGGTGGTGGATCTTAAAGTTTGAGGGAGTAAGATCTGGATTTTGGCAGCAAAACTAGAATAAAGAGAGCCTCCTGCAGTATTCATTGATTTGGGTACCTTTAATAGTGATTAATTACTTGAATGTAGGACTCGGTGATTAGAATAAGGTTCTAGTAGGTTTTGGAGAACTGGTATTTTTTCTGACTGGTTAAGTAGTTTGCGAGCCAGGACAAGAGGCTAGGCAGTGATGTGATCTGTATGTAAAGTCTGTGGCAAATTTTGCTATTTTGTTATAACACGTTCCAACTTTTCCTAGGTCAGTTTTCTTGAGATTAGTGAGTATGGGTGAGGCATAGAGGAGTGTAGAGAGATGATGAGTCTTAGTACTATTGGTTAGGAATTGCTATATAAGAATTAACTTAAAGAAACAAATGCGGTTCCCTGTGGGACATGTCAGGATAGAATGCTTTTATTTTTCTTTCCTTTAGTAGATAATAAAGTAATAATCCACGACTGTGATTTGGTCTCAAGGGAGAAGCCCAAGTGATTAAACAAAGCCAGCTGTGGGTAAATCATGATATAAACACAAACAAGAGTAATTTATTGCTTTTATACAATAACATTATTCAAGAAAGAATTGTTTACCTTTCTTAAATAATGCAATTGTATAAGGTCACTTCTGTCTTCTTTGTTGTGTTCACTATACTGATATACTGTGCATGCATATGGGACTGTCTCTCTACAGGTGGCTATTTTAAATCCAGAAAATGTCTCTTTTGTGTCCAAGTTAACCTAGCCCATCTGGTTAGAGATTGGCCTTATCCATCCAATGGTTGATAATTATATATTACCTCTAGTGAGAAGAACCGGGATTATACCATAGATAATTTGAGGGGACCCACACATAAAGCATTTAGGAGCTGCCTCTGTCCATTAGTAGTATTGGGGGCAGTCCTGGGATAAATTTTCTTTTTCTTATCAAATAGACTCAAATTGTGCTTTGTTGTATATCTGTGATCCACTAATAAGAAGAGTTTGCATGACAATATGAATTTCTGCATTTATATCTTCACTTATTGAATCATCTTGGCAAACCACATACTTCAGTACTATATCTTTCCTGCAACAAAAGCATTTTTTGTAAGTGTAGTAAACTTGCTGCCAATGACAAGTTTTCTACCATACCTTTACTGGCAAAACAAACATGAATAGCCAAAACAAATCGGGAAAAGCCATTTTCTATCAATGAATAATTTTGCTCCGTAGTGGTCAGTGATCTTGAAGCATATGGTACTGGCATGTTTTCTTGTAGGAGAATTGCAACTAGCCATCTTTTGGGTGAATGAAATTGTAAATGTAGTTTTAGGTACCTATTTATGAGATCAGTATCCATTTCAATGAGTTACATTTCTCTGAATTTTGCAAATCTTTATTGAGCTGGTACAGTCCTGAAAGTGACCATAATAAGTTAGAGCTGCAATAGCCACATCTTCCTTTATGGTGGTATGGCTATGCTTGCCTTCCACAACACAGACTTCTATTTTTCACTTACTTTCATAGCTTGCTTCCCAAAATCAATTTTTTGGTGAAAAAGGAAACAATTTCAAATAGCACACTTTTAACTCTTTATGAAAGAGTTAGAGCACAGGAATAGAAACTGGTTTTCTGGTAAGAAGCTCAAATTACTAGAAAGCTGCATCAACAACATTACCATAAACTCATTTTTTCAGTTTTCTTTCTGACAGAAAGCATGATTAAGTTAATGGGCTGTAATCTTGGATTGATGAGATGGGAGTGAGATGTAAAAGTACACAGATCATAATATTTACATAGAACTGATATGTTTTCTGTTGGAGCCTGCAGCTGGGGTTACATTTTTTCTCTTTTTTCTCATATGTTTCCATGGATACAATCTGATTATAGCACAATAAAAAGCCAGAATGCTGGTTACTTTAATGCTAAAAGTTAATGTTTTCCGAAAGCATGTAAGTTGTTTTTCACCTCTAGGAGAGAAATAAAGATACAAAATAAATAGAGAGCAATTAGTGTAAGTAAGATCATAGGCTGACTCGCCTTAAATTTAGGTCAGACAGACAGCTGCAGACACAGGCACTATTTAGGACAATTGATTCTACTAGGATGATTACATGAATATATACATATCTGTATGCTTCTATTAAGTTAACAGGTTCTGGGGTGTACTTGATTTACTATTTATTATTTGAGGGTTTGATTTAAAACAAAAAGTCTTGTAAAATGTGCCATACTTACAAATAGACATGACATGAAACAACTGTATAAAAGACCAGCCTGCCAAACATTAGAGGGTGCATGTATGACAAAAGCTAGAAACAGATATCCATGTCACATATAATAGGTAGGAATAATACCTTCTTATCATAATGGTGACACTTTCCATGCTATCATGGAATGTGAATGGTCTCTCATGTATAGACAAAAAGGAAACATTACTGGATTATATTAAGAAATGCACAGTGCAAATAATGCTACAGGAGAACAAATATGGAAATAACTGAGCATGTGAATTTCATAAAAGAAAGGATTTCAGACTGCATATTCAGCAGAATAGATGGGACAAAGGAAAAGGGGAACATTTACATTAACTGCTAGGGGTACTCCAATAGTAATGACAATATGAAAAAGATAATGGCAGATTTGTGGTAGTAAGGGGCTATGGACAAGGAAAGAGAATTACAATGGGATGTATTTATATTCCATCTAAAACTGCCATTACGGAGATTAAAAAATCTGGGGAGAAATAATCAGCTTTCAGCATGACGTATTACTAATAGGTGGGGACTGGAATTTGATTTGCAATACTGAGGATGTACTGAGAGCTAGAAGGGAAAATATGACAAAACAGGACCGATTTCTGAAAACATTTATGAAAATATATGATATGAGAGATGTGAATTCAGTAATAGGAACTCAGAGAAAATGTATATATTATTCCCCAAAGTACAACAACTGGGCTAGACTAGACAGTAAGTATATTTCACAGGAACATATGCATTTAATTGAGAGCTCTGACATACATCCAATAACTATTTAAGATCATATGCCAATAATAACTAAAATAAAAATGCAGGGTAATAAAGTAAACATGAGACACTGGTGTTTCTCCATCTTCCTGTTAAGTAATGTGTAGTGGAAATTATTTGGGAGTTATTAGGGAAGACAGAAAGTACTTCAGAAGTTATAGCTAGTGAGTGTGACAAAATGAAAGTGGAGTTTAAAGCCAGGGTAGAAAGTAAAGAAAATGAGATATGGTTAAGAAGTAACAAGAATTACTCAGAGGGACTGACAATGCTTTAACTAATGCAGAATAGAGGGAATCTTGGAGAACAAGAAGAGAAGCAACGACAGAGTTCTAAAGAGAAAATAAGGGAGTGTCTGGGCAATATGCATGAGTTTAAAAAGGAGGAGAAGCACCAACATCCTGGAAGAAGGCAGCGATGGCTATAACACCTAAAGATGGTAAATACCCATCAGATACAGCTTCATATAGGTCCATTTAGATTCTAAACCATGATTATAAAGTATGTCTATAATGCCTAAAGGAATGGCAAATGTGTTGCCAAAATTGATTGATATGGAGCAATGTGATTTTGTGGAAGGGAGAAAAACATTTGACAACATTAATAGAGCAATTATGATCCAGAGCAAAGCAGAATGTAAGAAATGACTGCTGTTATTGGGTCTTGATGCAGAGAAAGCATTCAACTGAATAAGCTGGAATTTTATGAGTAGGGCAGTGGAAGTATTTGCATTCCCTGATACAAGTTTACTTAAGAGGCTATATGAGGGACTGGAGGTAAGAATCAATTAGGGAGGGATCCTCTCTGATAAGTTTTGCCTGAACAGAGAAACTAGGCAGGGTACCTTCTTTCCCCTTTGTTGTTTGCTTTATATTTAGAACCACTGGCACAGAAAATAAGGAACTCAGATATTCAAGCATATAATTGGTAAGGTAATCAAGAAAAGTTGGCTTTATTTGCAAACAATATAATTTTGCACCTGAGAAAACCAGAGGAAGACATCTCAGTATTGTGCAGCATACTGAGACAGTTTCGAGTTTTTCAGAATATAACATTAATTAAGATAAAACAAAGGGTATAGTGGTAAACTATGCACCCACACGTGAACTGGTTCAGCAATACCCACAATTATGGGGACATGATAAAACAAACTATTTAGGAGTATGGGTTAAAAATTATTCTGCTATGACAGCTAAGGATATGTGGTTTGTTAACAAAAGAATAACACAAAAACTGAGAAACTGGAAGCTCTTGTCTATGGACATGGATAGCAAGATTCAAGCAGTAATTTTTTTGTTCCCTACACAGGTCAGACATTTTTTTATCAATCAGAGTATTATTTGTGGATAGTAACTATTAAAGAGTTGGATTTTATCTGGGAGTGGAAGAGGGCAAAAGTCAAGTGGGAGAAGTTGGTCCTTCAGTAGAAGGATGTGGTTTAGGATCACCTGATCTGAAGGGATATTTTATAGCTACACAGTTAAGACCATTATACATAACACAAGCAGAACGTTACAATTCAATCTGGAAAGAGATGGTGGTGAATTAGGGAGGAAGTTCAAGAAAAAATGGACAGACTGGGATTCTGGATGCCGATCCTTAAGGAGAACAACAACAACTGTAGTACAGACTATTATATTCATAAAGTAGGAGAAAGTATTCTAAGAACTAAGCCAATGTGGCAATGGAGAAAGGAGAGTCTGCCAATAGGAATGACTGCAATTAGGGGGCTGTACTTTACTGGAGGAAACTGGCAAAGGAACCAAGGTACTGGGAACAAATAATTAGAGAGGGGAAGTTAATAGAATGGGAAGAAGCCAAGAGGACAGCTGGACTGCAGACTAGAGACTACCTTCCCTATCAGGGATTGATAGTAGAGTATAGTCAAAAGGAAATGGACAGGGGGATCCTAAGTGGAAGACTTGCACTGGTAGAGTTTTTAGTTGAATCTAAAACAGAAGCTGCTGTTAAAAAGGAATAATTAGCAGGGCATATCAAATATTGCACGATAACTATATGAGTCAATCAGAGGAGGTTAAAAAAGACTGGGAAGAGAGATTGGACACGCAATTCACAAAGAAACGAAGAGACGACAGATTTATGGCTCCCAAATATGCAACAAACTCTAGATTTAGGATTTTTGCTTAGAAGTCTTTGCATAGATAATTTTATATTCTAAGCAGATTCCAAAGACTTTTTCCTCAGGTAGACAGCAAATATTAGAGGTGTGGTGGGGAAGAAAAAGGTAACTGGGAACATGTGTTTTGGGAGTGTAATGAGTTTCCAGACTATACAAATTTCCTACAGAGTACTGTGCCAGAAATACTGGGTGAATAAATGGTTGTAATTAAGGAAATTAATTATTTCTGTATGTATGTATGTATGTATTTTTTGAGATGGGATACAGGATCTGAATTGCCTATAGTAAGGATTTGTTAAGTTAAATTCTGGTGGCTGCCAAAAAAGAATTACTAGAAAATTAAAAATCAAAGACTAAACCAACCAACCAAAAAATGCGTAGCAATCCCTTTTGGAAAAAACAGAGTACCCGCAAACTACAACATAGGAGGTAATCCCCTGAAATCTGAAGAAGAAATAAGGGATCTAGGGACCCAAGTAGATAGTCAGCTTTCCTTTGATAACCATGATCTAAGGATGTAATGGTGCCCCTCTACTCTTCCCTCATCAGACCCATTATTGAGTACAATGCACCAATTGGAATGTACCTGGCTAGACATCTCCAGCAGCTGGAGAGACCACATTGGTACCTAACCAAGAGGATTACTGGCCTCAAACAGTTGCCCTATGCAGCATGATTGAAAAAGCTAAAACTGTTCTCTGTTGCATACTCCCTTCTCAGAGGCGATCTCTGTCTAACGTACAGAGCCATGTCCAACCCAGAATTGTTGAACATGCTCCATCTTAGCAAAACCAAATCTACTCGAGCTACACGCTCTAGGGATATAAACCTCAACACAACAATGAATAGAACATGCTGGAGGGATAGATTCCCTTCGCAGAGACTTCCCTTGCTATGGAACAGGGTCCCGATCTACGTAAGACAAAGCCCCTCACTATCACTCTTCAAGAGGAACCTTGATGAGTGGATGGGTAACAGAAAGTTCACACTGGGGATCACACCAACAGCACTACTAGATAGGGGCCAAGGGTACTAGCTGCTAGTACAAGGGTCTAGGGAACTACTAAAGGGGAGGTGAATACCGCACAACGTGGCTGGGCTAATATATGCCTTCGGGCAGATAGCCCAGTACCAACCTATGAACCTATATTTGAAGTAGTGAATATTGTAACATAGAAAAAAAATGGAAGTTGTGAGAACAATATATGCAGTAAAATGTTTTGGAGGAGGAATGAGATTTAAGGGAAAGCAAGAACTGACCAATTTATGTACATAGGGAATTGACAAATTTATGTTCATAGGTAGGTACTAGGCTATCGGCCCTGAGGCATATATAAGCCTAGCCAAAAAGGTTCCCTGGCTTTCACCACCCAAGAAAATTATTTTCCTGTGCCCCCGTTGAGCAGAACCACAGAAGTGATCCCCGGGGTGAATTTCCTATTTCCCATCCAATCGTCAAGATTTTTCTTAAAGAGGGCTAATGAGGAGCTTTGTTTGACATGAATGATTAGTCTGTTCCAGAGTATGGGAAGTCCCTGGGATAGGAATCTATCCCTCCAGCATGTTCTGCTTATTGTGGTGACAAGGTTTAGGTCCCTGGAGCATGTGGCTTGGAGAGATTGGGATATCTTTAAGTGTAGCATGTCCATCAGCTCTGGGTTTGATATAGCTTTGTATGTTAGGCAGAGATCGCCTCTGAGTAGGCAATATGCGACAGAGTAGAGCTGGAGTTTTTTGAGATGGTCTACGTATGGCATCTGTTTGAGGCCAGTAATCCTCTTAGTGAGGTATTTCTGTGGCCTTTCCAATTGTTGTAGATGTCTTGTGAGGTACTTGCCAAATGGGCTCCGTACTCTATAATGGGTCTGATGAGGGATGAGTAGAGAGGAACAATGGCCTCCTTTTTTTTTGGAGGAGAAACTCTTTGTGATGAGGTGTACCACATAGTAGGATTTCCTGACTACTGTGGCAATGTGATTATCAAAGGAGAGACTACTGTCCACCTGTGTCCCAAGGTCTCTTATCACATGTTTGGTGTTTAGTAGGCTACTGCCTATGTTGTAGTTCATGTGTACAGAGTTTTTCCCAAGGGGGATGGCAATGCACTTCTTGGCATTGAGCTTGAGGCCATAACTTTGACACCAAGCATCTGTCTCAGTGAGGCCCCTTTGTAGAATGCCCTCATCATTAGGCGATTCTATTATGACTCCTAGTTTGCAGTCGTCTGCGAACTTCATTAGCCAAAGACCTTCTGTGTTAGCCTTCAGAGAAGTAGATGCTAAACAGGAGAGAACCCAGGAATGAACCCTGTGGTACTGCACTTTTCACTGGTCTGAAGTCAGATTTGGAGTCGGCTACTTTCACTGTGTGGGTTCTGTCAGTGAGCCAGTTAGCCACCCATCTTGTGACATAGGGATTTATACCTAGTTTAGTGAGTTTATCTATAATTCCAGAGTGGGGGATGGGGTCAAAAGCCTTGCCGAGGTCAAGATAAGCTGTGTGCACCACCTTACCCTCATACACAGCTCTGGTGACTGCTTCAAAGAAGTCAATCAGGTTTAGGAGACATGATTTTCCGTTTACAAACCCAAACTGAGTGAGGTCCAGAGTTTGGAGGTTACCTATGTCTTTGTTTATAAGCTCCAAGATGATGCATTCCATGGCCTTGCAGACCAGGCTCATCAGGGTAATGGGGAGGTAGTTCCCAGGATTCATGGTGGCACCCTATGTGTGGAGTGGGATAACCGTCGCTGTGCGCCATTCAGTAGGCTTAGGTGGGGTGCCAGTTCATTCTGTAGTTTGTGCAGAACGCAGCCTGGGATGTTGTCTCGTCCCATGGATGCTGTGTTCTTGGCCTTGGAGAGTGCGGTCTTTACTTGTGCATCCATGATTACAGGGGCTTTGCATCCTTCCAGTATTGAGATGGGCCCTTTGGAGGGTGAGAAGGGGGTAAAGTTAGCACTGAACCTATTTGCCAGGATGTTGGCAATATCATTTGGTTCTGTATATATAGTGACATCGTGCTGTGGCTCAGAGCAGATCTGAGTGTTACCATTGAGATTCTTGACATAACTGTAGAATGCTTTGTGGTTGTCTTTAGAATCAGTGGTGATTTTATTTTCATAATTAGCTTTGGAGGATTTTATGAGGGATCTCAGCTTCTTACTGCGGCTGACCAGGGAGTTCCTCCAATCATGGGATTTCACTCTTTTTTGCAACAGCTTCTTCCTTCTGTTGTAGAGTTTGTTTATGGCAGGGGACTACCAGATTGGCTTCCTTTGTTTGGAGGATAGTGTTTTGGTTCTGTTGGGGATGGCACAATCCATGCACTCGTGTATGTGCTTATACAGTGCATTTGTATAAAATTCAGCAGTCGTACTTCTATTTTCCATCTGCATGGGTGTCATGAAGTTTGCCACTTCTATCTTAAGAAGCATGAAGTTGGCCTTGGAGTAGGTTTTTACGGTGGTTTCCTTAATGGGGGGTGGGGGCAGGATATGGATGTCTGGGGTGATTAGCTTGTGGTTGGATCTGACCAGGGAGTTGACCTCTGGCATGGAACACTGGTTACCCATATTGGTAATAACCAGGTCCAGGATATTGCTGCCCTTGGTGGGGGTATGGACAAGCTGATCCAATGATTGGAATTTATAAATTCCAGAAAACATTGAGCAAATGAGTTAGTACATGAGTAGTTTTCCCACTTGATGGTAGGGTAGTTGAAATCGCCCATTATTAGGGTATTGGGTTGTACCTTAATATTTTCTAGTATATCAAGAAACAAGGAGTGGGAATCCTGTGCCATGGTGGGGGATCTGTAACAAGCTACAACCTGGATTGCAGTCTTGCCCAGTGTTAGCTGCACTTGGATAATTTTGGATGCATTATATTGAGCAACTAGCCTGGAGGTGTGGATATCCTTAATTAATATGGCCACACCTCTGCCTTTAGTGTTTCAGTCCAGGTTGGGTGGCCGGAAGGTGTGGTATGAATTATAGCCTGGTAATGCAGGGGTGGTCTCTGGAGCCTTGAACCAGGTCTCTCTCACTGCACAGATGTCAATGTTCTCCATTTTAAGGAGTGCCTCGAGTGAGTGCATTTTGAGGTTTAGACTTCTAGCACTGAGTAGCATTACCCTCAGATTTTGCTTGCTTGTATCTGTTATGGTAGTGAATTTGTCATTTGAACCTTGCCTAAAAAAGGCACTATAGGGGTGGCAAGAGCCTTAGCCAGTATCTGGAATCCCAGGGGCGACAGGTGCAGGCCATCTCTGGCAAAGCATCGTGGTTTGTCGATCATGTCGTCCCAGGCAGTAGATACTAGATCTCCTTAGAATGACACCAGAAGCTTAGCCAATTGTTGAAGTCAATCATTTTGTCCTTGTACTGTGGTATCTTTTTGGGTGATGGCAGGATGCTACTCAGGGCTAGGGTCATACTTGCCTGAGCTACAAGATCCGAGAGCTCCTCCATGTCTCTTTTCTTGTAGTCCAGGGAGGTATGTTTCAGGTCATTCACACCAACATGGACAATGACAGAGTCATATTTGTACTTGTTGTGGAGTGACCTGAGTGCTTATGTTATGTGGCAGATCCTGGCACCCAACAGGCAGCTGACAGTAACTTTCTCCTTATTTAGCCTGGTGAGTGGGACATCGGTGTGCCTGACTATAGAGTCACCTATGACTAGTGTGTTGGGTACGTTATTTTACCTTATGGGCTGAGGTTGAGTGGCACATTGATTTTGTGAGCTGTCATTTGGGTAGAGTTGGGGGGGTTGCTTATGTTTCAGCTTTGGAGGTCTCTGTTCCTTGGACAGATTTTAATTGAGAGCCTCCGCAAATGTAGGTGTGTGTTTTGTGTTTCTATGTATGGGTTTTGGTGGTGTAGGTTTTGAAGGACTATGTGTTGAGTGTGGTGTGGTGCAGGAGTTTACCTTCTCCACTTGACTGTCTAGTCCAGTCTTGGTTGGAGAGAGCTTGGCTTCCAGTTTGGCTATATAAGTGCATCTCTCACAGGTTGTAGTGTTGGGTGGCAGGATGAGAGGGTTGTCAGTGTACTTTAGTCAATTGCAACATTGCCCCAAGATGCCCAGATTCATTAGGTGGACAGGAGAAAACACCGGAAGCTGATCCTTAGACATGCTTGGATAGGTGCTTTTTAATTTAAGTACTAAAGATTGTTTTCCTCTTGACAAGTGAGGGAAGTTGAGTGCTGTAGTAATTTGTAGGTTATTTAGTACTTACAAAGAGTTTTGAACAAGTGCTGAGCACAAAAAAACAGTTTTGAGTGCTGAAACTAGAAATCTGGCTAGTACTAAGGGAAAATTTGAAGAGCAGACTTTCTGGCAACGGGAATAGTTTAACCCTAGCTAAGTGGCACTGTGCGATGCGCAAACATGGGTTTTTAAGCCAGAAAGTTGAAAGGGATAGAAAGCAGTCCCATACTGCCAATGAGGTATAATTCCTGAGCTGGAAACCACAGATATGCAGCTCAATGCTTACCACTCCCACTGATTAGCAGAAAGACTTCCCTCTACCACAGCAAGGTCTGGACAACTCAGAAACACAGACTAAAGTCCTGAAACCAGCAAATATGGGATCCAGACTGTTCTAGTATATTAAAAAGGTGGGAAATGAGCAAACAGATAGTATTTTTTGTGTTTTTTGGGGGATTATTTTAGATTAAATTCAGCCGAAAAATGCAGTTAAACAGCAAATAATCACAGAAAAGGCTATCACACTTGAGTGTGTAGCCTACAACAGTAAATGCAGTTTAAACTTTGAAATTAAGCAGAAATCAAGTGCACAACAGTAAAACAATTTAAAATACAGTAGAAATAGTAGCAAAAATGGCTTAGAGAAGAGCCATTAGCAAAAAGAGTAAAAAAAAAGCCAAAAGGGTACTTATAATCATAAAAAAAGGTCTCTCTTCCTAGTTTCTGGTGCTGTAGCAGTCTGTAGGACACCCAAACAGGATCCGATAAGCTAAAACAAATGCCAAACCATGCAAACACAGATTTTTAAGCCAGAAAATTGAAAGGGATAGAAAGCAGCCCCAAGCGGCCTATAAGGTACAATTCCTGAGCTGAAAACCACTCCTCTAGCGACAGATATGCAGCTCAATGCTTACCACTCCCACTGATAAGCAGAAAGACTTCCCTCTACCAGAGCAAGGTCTGGACAACTCAGAAACACAGACTAAAGTCCTAAAACCAGCAAATCTGGGATCTGAACTATTCTAATATAGAAAAAAGGCGTGAAACGAGAAAACAGATAGTCATTTTTTTTGTTTTTTGGGGTTTTTTTAGGTTAAATTCAGCAGAAAAATGCAATTAAACAGTAACACAGAAGAGGCTATCACACTTGAATGCATAGCCTACAACAGAAAATGTAGTTTAAACTTTGAAATTAAGCAGAAATCAAGTGCACGATAATAAAACAATTTAAAATACAGTAGAAATAGTAGCAAAAATGGCTTAGAGAAGTGTGGTTTGCAAAAATAGTCAAAAAAAGGGTACTTACGGTCATCAAAAAGTCTCTCTTCCTCATTTCTGGTACTGTAGTTGTCTGCAGGATGCCCAAACAGGATACGCTGAGCTATTTTACTGTACAAAAAATATATGTGATATATAATGTTTGAAACTGTAAACAAGTTAATATGGTTTATTTTCTTTTATATAAATGGAAGTTTGCCTGTGTCACAAGTGATAATTCAATAATTTGTTTAAAAAATTGCCAGAGAAAGTACAGTTGTGTACACTTACCATAAATGTAGATGTTTGAGTGTATTCACTGTTGCAGTCATCACACTTGGGTTATCTCTGCCTACAGGTAGCCCTCAGTCGGCCCGAATACCAGAATCTTGGGATTTCTGCATCGGATGCTGTCACCTCTTATATGACGTCAGGGGTATAAAACATGCAGCAGACGCCATTACATCAGTTTTTCTTGCCCCAGATGTCTGGAGCCCCCAAAATAGGAAGCAATTACATGGTATGGAACACCTCCAGTAAAAAGTAAATACCATTCCCATAAGATATGGCCAAAAAGAGGATAGGTGGAAAGAATAGAAAAAACATGGGCTGAAGGGAGGATAACCAGGACTGCAACAGTGAATACACTCGAACATCTACATTTATGGTAAGTGTACACAACTGTATTATGTTCTTCGTGTTTTACTGTTGCAGTCATCACACCTGGGTTAATTCCCAAAGCTGAGGAAGGGTGGAGGCAGTCAAGAAGTATTGGGGCTGGCTAGCAGGCCCAGTAAGACTGCTGTGGCAAATTCAGCTCTGGATTTGGAAAAAAATAGGTAAGTGGTAATGCTTGGTGAAGGTGTGTACAGAACTCCAGGTTGCAGCTTCCAAGATGTCCCTGGTAGGGACTCCCCTGAGAAATGCTGTAGAGGTTGAGGTAGCCCTAGTGGAATGAGTTCTGATACCCTGTGGGGTAGGTTTTCCATGGTGTTTGTAGCAGAAATGGATGCAGTGTGCTATACATTTGGAAATGGTTTGCTTTGAAATGTCCTTGCCCTCTGCCCCTGTAGCAAGGCTGACTAGCAGCTGGTCAGATTTTCTGAAATGTTTAGCTCTGTCAAGGCAGAACCTGAGCTGTCTGTGCACATCCAAGGAGTGCATAATCCTTTCCCCTTTATTCTGAGGATTAGGCAAAAAGGTTGGTAAATGGACGGATTGGTTTAAAGCCACACTGGATACCACCTTGGGCATAAATGATAGATTAGTCCTGAGGGAAAGCCTGTCCGCATGGAAAATAATGAAGGGTTCCACAGCCATTAGTGCCTGTAACTCGGACACTCTTCTTGCTGAAGTGATGGCCAGACATAAAGCTGTTTTCCAAGAGAGGAATTTTAACTCTGCTGTAGCAGT
The DNA here is from genome assembly GCF_019279795.1 of Protopterus annectens. Classification (NCBI taxonomy): domain Eukaryota; kingdom Metazoa; phylum Chordata; order Ceratodontiformes; family Protopteridae; genus Protopterus; species Protopterus annectens. Next base: position 508,552,028 of record NC_056743.1, read on the forward strand.
AGGCTCAAAAGGGGGAGCGTGAGCTTCTCCAGTACAAAGTTAAGGTCTCAGGCAGGGGTGGGGGCTCTCCTCAGAGGCCTTAAATTGTTAGCTCCTCTCAGGAACTGTTTGATGAGAGGGTGAGAAAATAGAGGTGGCTCAGTATTGTAGTGAGCTGAGATGGCAGAGGCATGAATTTTAACTGATGAGAAGGATAGGCCTTTGTGGAGTAGCTCTGCTAAGTAATCTAGGATTTGAGGTAAGGAGGGCACAGCTGTGTCCTTTCCTTGAGACTGGCTCCAAGAATAATATATTTTCCACTTTTCTGAATGGGATTTCCTAGTACTAGGCCTTCTGGCCTCAAGGATGACGTCCAGCAACTGTTTGCTGAGGGTTGGTGGGGGGTGTATTCAGGAGATAAGCCAGGCTGCAAGGTTCAGGGTTTGCAGTTGCTGATGCAAAATCTGTCCCTCCTGCTGTGACAGCAGGGAGGGGGTCTGATGTAGGTGCCAGGGTGGCACTGCTGTCAGACTACGTAGGAGTGGCTACCAGTGCTGGCGTGGCCAGTCTGAGGCAATAAGGATCATCCTTGGCCTGTCCTGTTTGATCTTGGGTAGTACTTTTGAGAGGAGGGGCAGAGGGGGAAAGGCATAAATTGAGAGGTTTTCCCATGTAAAGGATAGGGCGTCCACTTTCCATGCTTGGCTGTGGGGGTTTATGGTGCAAAATTTGCTCATTTGATGGTTTTGAAGGGAGGCAAAGAGGTCCACCTCTGGAGTCCCCCACCTGCGGATTAGAAGTTTGAATGAGTTGGGTTCTTGCTTCCACTCATGTGGGTCCAGCAGATTTCTGCTTAAGTCGTCTGCCAGTGAATTTTGTTTGCCTGGCAGGAATTGAGCTTGCAGGTGTACTTGGTTGCTCAGGGCTGTGTTCCACAGGGCCATGGCTAACCTGCAGAGAGGGTAGGAATGAGTTCCCCCCTGCTTGTTTATGTACTACATAACTGTGGTTTTGTCTGTCTTTATCAGGAGTTGTCCTGGAAGGATAAGGTATTTGAAGGCTGTCAGAGCATTCTGTACAGCTAACATTTTTTTTTTGATTGATATGCAGGGGAATTTGTTCTGGGCTCCATTTGCCTTGAATGCACTGGCCTGCCATGTGAGTCCCCCATGTGTAGTCTGATGCGTCTGTTGTCAGGGTTTGGGCAGCGAGGGGTTGTGTGAAAGGAAGTCCCTTGTTGTAGTTGCATGCCTCTGCCTACCAAAGGAACTCTGCCCTTAGACAAGGAATAATAGGAATCAGTGTTTCCAGGTCCTGAGAATGTTGACACTAGAGACTTTTTAAGTACCATTGAAGTTTCCTCATATGCAGTCTTGCATATGGAATTAGTACAATGCATGAGGCCATGAACCCCAGGGCTTGCAGTATTTTTCTTGCAGATAGCTGGGTTTTGGTGGCCATTAGTTTGAAGTAGTTTGTCAAATAAGTTTGTTTTTCTGCAGTGAGGAATACCATCTGGGAAGTTGTGTTCAAGCTTGCTCCCAGGAATACAATATTTTGGTTGAGCACCAGTTGTGATTTCTTTTCATTGATGGTGTACCCGAAAGAAGTTAGAAGTCTCTTTACAAATGCCAGGTGCTGAAGTAGCAATTCCTGACTGTCTGCATGAATCAGGCAATAATCCAAGTATGGGTAAATTTGAATATTTCTCTGCCTGCAGTATGCAATGGCTGGAGCCAGGCACTTGGCAAATACTCTGGGCGCAGTAGATAAGCCAAAGTGAAGTGCAGAGAATTGATAGTGCATACAGCCTACCCTGAAACGTAGATATTTCCTGCAAGATTCCCTTATGGAGATGTGCAGATAAGCTTCTTTTAAGTCTAGGGTGAGCAGCCAGGCATCCTTGGCTAGCATAGGAAGAAGATGTTGCAGTGTCAACATTTTGAATTTTGGGACCACCAGGAAGGTGTTGAGAATTGACAGATCTAGGATAGTGCACCAAGAGCTCTCCTTTCTGGGCACCAGGAATAGTCAGGATTAGAAACCCTACCCCCTTTGCTCTACAGGCACAGGTTGAATAGCCCAGATACTGAGAAGAGACAGTACTTGCTTTTGAGCCTCTGCCCACTGGTTTGGAGGAAGGTCTGGCAACTCACTTGGGGTTGGCAGTGAGTGGAAGTAGAGTCTGTATCCCAGGGATACAATGTTTAGGACCTGCCGGTCCTGGGTAATGGACATCTAGTTTTGTGCATGCAGGGTGAGTTTTCCTCCTAGGGGTGCAAGTACTTGGGCTTTGCTGGGAAGGAATATAGACAAGTCATTGTGAACTTTTTCCATAAGGTGGTGGCTTACCACTCCCTGTTTTAGAGGAGGGAGCACTCCATTGTTTAGATCTCTGCATACCCTGAGACTGTAGTCTTGGTGGCCTGTTGCCCCTGGGTTTGGACTGATAATGTCTGGGAGGGACTGGAAAGGACCAGTTTTTTGAAGGTCAATGCCTACTGAAATCTAGGTGGCTGCACCTGTAAAAAAATCTTTAACAGTTTGCATAGATTTAGCTTTTTCCTCCATCTTTTAAGAACAACTTCTGCTTTTGTGCCAAACAATTTTTCCTGGTTTAATGGAGCATCTAGTAATTTTGCTTTGACATGATCTGGCAAGATTTGCTCCTTCAGCCAAGCATGCCTTCTTAGTACAGACCCAGTGACAGCAGCCCTGCAAGATGCTTCTAAGGCATCAAAACCACACTGCAAAGAATCTTTATTAACTTGGTTTGCAGAATGGATTAGCTGTTGTAAATTTTTATTTTCTGTACAATCTGGAACAACATTTTTTGTTTAATTAGTTCCATAATATGCTGCCGGTACTTCAACATGTGAAACTCACAATTCAAAGCCCTGATGGCAAGAGTTGCAGAAGTATATACCTTCTTACCCCATCTGTCTAAAGCTCTAGAATCCCTGTCAGAAGGGGTAGGGTTTTTGGCTGTAGTAGCCTTAATGCCTTTAGGTCCCTGGGAAATAGTCTCTGGATCTGCAGTGGGATTCATAAAGAGAAATTTGTGAGAGTCAGGTACTCTGTAGTACCTGTCAGGCTTTCTAGGAGCTAGTGGTAAAGTATCAGGAGTAAGACTGGATTCCATGAAGACATCATCTACAATGTCCAGCACAGGGGGTATAGCTAAAGGCCTGTGCTGGGGCAAGTCTAAAATTTTTCTGAGTCTCTTTTTGGATTGTGAGTAGTCCTGGCATTTCCAGTGGAAATGCTCTCTTAAAGTATGCAAGGTTTCACCAAAAGAAAAGTCCTTTGGAGGGGAGGCAGAGGGAATGGAATCCTCTGCATCTGAGTCCTCATAGGTAGACAAGGGTATGTCCTGGTAATCAGAGGGATCAGAGTCATCGGACTCGGTCTGTAGAATCAGAAGGAAAATCAATTCTTTGTCTTTTAGAGTGGGAAGTCTGTCTTCCCCTAATTAAAGTTATAAGGTCTTCAGCCATTCTAAGCATTAGTTTCTGTGGCAAGGGAGCTGGAGCATGCGCTTTGGTCATCGGTTTTCTAGGTGTAGTGCGAGCTCTGGGCCTGAGAAACTCTGTATTTTTAGTCAAAATGAAGCTGTCGGTTTAATGCAAACATCGGAAGGTCAGAATACACCCTCAGAAGCCGGTGCCTGAACAGCGGCTCTGGATCCATCCAAGGTAGAGACATCCATCTGCAGGTTCCATAGATGAAGAAGCAACTTGCGGCATACTGAACTCCGAATGGGTCTCAGCAGAGGCCTGTGAATCTGTAGAACTGGGTATCAGGGGCTGAGAAAGTGCCTCACTGAGTACCGGCGAACTGGCGACTAGCTGAACGGAAGCATTGTCGGACGTTTTGGACCTATGTGGTTTGTCTCGGTCTTTGTCCTTTTTTTTTTTTCTAAAGATTGACAGTCGGATGGCTTATGGAAGTCATTTCAGAAAACGATGAACGAGAGCAGAATAATTGAGCATCAAAGCCCGATGATGAATAGTTCGGGTGTTAAACAAGGCACAAAACCTACAGTGAGGAACGTCGTGGTCTGGGCCTAAACAGATGATACAGTAAGAATGAAAATCTCTGTGAGGTATTTGCTTTCCACAGGCAAGACAATTGTTAACTTTTCTGACATCGGGTAGAGCAAGAAAAAAGGATCCCCAACGTGGTACTTAGCTTTAGAAGACTTCAGGTCTGAAACTCTAAAAATGAAAATTTCAGGTAGCAGCTGACAGGTACTTGCAAACTGCTTCTGCTTTGGGCTCCCACGTGGCAAGAAAAGCTGATCTAATGGCATTGGCTGCATGTTTTATACCCCTGACAAACTGACGTCATGGAAGAGGCGACAGCATCCGACGCAGAAATCCCAAGACTCTGGTATTCGGGCTGACTGAGGGCTACCTGCAGGCAGATAACCCAAGTGTGTTGACTGCAACAGTGAAACACGAAGAACATTCATGGCTACATGGTAGCCAGAGACAGACTGGGCATGCATATTCCCATAAATGCACGCCCCATAACAAAGCCTTTCCTGCCAGTTTTTTTGGGTATTGGTACAGCAAACTGTGTCCCCCAAAGGAAGGTGATTTGGGATTCTGGCATTTTTCACTAAAAGAATACAGGGTGTAAGTAACATGTCCTCTGCAGACAGCCTCCAAGCTCTATTTTTGTATTCTCTCTCTTACTGGATATTGACAGGGAGATCTATGCCTGGTGTATAAGACATTGTTGGCACAAAACAAACAGCACCAGAATTATCAATTCTAAATACTTAATCCTTGCCTGTGATATAAACAGAACTTGCTGGAGAGACAGGTATGTATCACAGAAACTACTACTCCTCTGGAGCAGGCTCCCCATCCATGTGAAGCAGACAACTGAATGGGAAACAGGAAATTGATCCCTGATTTTGAACCTATATCTCTAATGGACACAGGCAGCTTCTAAATTGTTTATCTCCCAGGCCCCTGCTTACACTTACCAAGGGTACCAAAACTTTTCAGAATTTTGGATGCATGAGTAGGCTTATAAAGGCCCCAGTGGTCATTAGCCTAGTACATACCTATGAACCTACTCATTAATTTCTGCCTTGGTCAGAAACTGTGACACCTCAGTTGCCAGGGTAGCCAGCAGAGTGGATCAACACTCTGCCTCAACACCACCAGGCCAGCACTCTTACTCCATGCACAACTCTCACATGGCATGTGCAGCTCCCACCTTATCCACCAGCATTCTGTCTCCATGTGCTACTAATCAATACATTGGGAATGGTTTTTGGGTTTCTTGTGGCATGTTTTTACTGAATATTCATTTTTTGGACATTATTGGCGTACGCTCGGAGTTCACCTTATTCTACACTAGAGTCTGATACCATCGGGCCTATTTCTGAGAACGCCATTGTGGTTTCTTTTGATATGAAGCAGTACAATTGCTGACTTTTTCCTATGAGGAGCTACCAAAATACATTTATGAAGGATGTACAGGTACGGATGGCTGATTTTTTGGGCACTCTTTATTTTCAGCAAAATCTTCAGTGGTAACATACAATATTGGATTGTGCGTATAAGTCGCTACTTTGGGTACTATCGTTTTTTGCTTATATACTGAACTATATGGTGAGTTTGAATAAATACGGAATGCTTTCAAGGTTTTTGGTCGCCATTTAGACTGTTACACTAAACCAGGGATTTTATATTTCTTGTCTGGATCCAACGATCAACATTTGTGGAGTTTCTGACTTTTCAGCAGCGTGTATGTACGGACTTTTGTGACTGGTATATGCTTCTTACTTTAGAGCTTGGATTTAACAACCACACATTTTTTATATGTGTTCTGTTTTTGTTTTTTGAACCTTGCAGTTAACTGTCACTTGGAGGAGTACGTTAGAACAGGATATAATACATATATGTTCACCTAGGAACTGTTTTCTTTGGAACCTGCTGAAATTATTGAACATTATTTAAACTTCATTTTTGAGCTGCTTCCAACAGTTGGGACTATTTATACATCACCTAATAAGTATTCAACTACACAATTTTAGTTCAATTATATAATAATAATCTAGGACATTTTGCAGTATATGCAATTTTGACCTATTGCAAGTAGTCGGCCTACATTCCATAGAGTGTTTTGACTGTTTTTTGCTCTTTATTATTTTTATATGGTTATGTTTGGGCCAATTATGGATATTGTTCTATACTATTGACAACTGTATATATTCAAAGCAAGGTGAGGTCTTTTGGTGTAAGGGTTCACGCATAACTTGAGGAGTGTGGTGTGCATATATATTTTGCCATTCATTTTTTGATCGAGCATTGGATGCTTGTTTCTGATGTGGAGGTCATGTATTTTATATTGAATTTAGCCAAAGCCACGTATATGTGGAATAGTGTCTACATTTAGATCATATTGAGTGTAACAGGGCCCACTATTGTTTTCTGCTCTCTTTGCTGCTTTATTTTTATTTTTAAACAATACATAGATATTTTTACAAGTGGCGTGCCTTGATTAATATCACCATTGGGTGAGCTGTTAATATATGTTATTGTTGGCTGAGATGAAGTAGGCCACTTTATGACAAATACACATAATTTTCATTTTGGTGTAATATACTGGCTGAGACGTAGGTCGGCCAATATTTTACATTCTCTAAATGCTTTGGTAGAGTCGTAAGTCGGCCAAAAATATGTATAAAATTTTTTTTCCTTCTTTTCTCATATATTGGCATTGGTTGATGCATCGGAATTTTATGGAAATGTATGTAATGCCTTTTATATTATAGTAGTTGAGAAGAAGGTCGGCTACTTATAAAACCAATTGGCAACTTTTCTAAATATATTCTCTTTAAATATTTTTCTGAGAGCAGTTATTGATGTGTGTACCTTTTTGTTACACTCTTCTTTTCTTGATGTGACTACAGGTCAGACATTGACATTCATATGTTTCATGATCATTGGTTTGTAGGCAATTCTTAATGCACAGCAACCTCAAGTTTATTTCTATATCTTCACAAGATGCTTTAGATATGGTGATTTCATATTCATTTTGAAAAACATTGTATGTTATTATTATCTGGTACAAACATTTTCTATTGCTTTTTAGGTTTTAATACCTTATAGATATGAGTGGCACAATGGACTTAAAAGGTATCCTACAAGGGTTATCTGCAGACAAAGATAATCTGGAAGTTTTTGGGTTAAACCTATCTGGTCTTAATGATCCCAATATCAACAAAGGGGATGCCAAATATCTCTGTGGCACATTGTTCCAAAAAATAACTAGAAATATGAGAAGTTTAAGAGCCAATATCTGGCATCTTAAGTTATTTAAGGCATATCAATTGAAAAATATTACACCCCGGGGGTTAAGAATTCGTATTCAACCTCTAGTGGGTTTGATTGATCAACAGCTGTCCAAAGACTCGGCAGAAACCCAACATCAAGCCTCTATGTTATTTTGTTGATACCCTTATTTCTTATTATGAATGTATGATCGATTCACAGACTGTAGAAATTTACAACTGTCTGAAGGCTCAAGTTTTTGAGTCTGAAGACTTTTATAACAATCACTTAACAAATTTGGCCAAAGATTTAGCTGCATTGGAGGAGCAACTAATCAAAAAGAAAACACACAATTTTCAACGTGATATGGCTGACTATGAAAAAGGGAAACCTTTTGTTACTCAGAAAAGTGTTCGATTTTTTGACTCTAGTAATAAAGTTAACAACAGGAGAAAAAGGCCTAGGTCTATACTTAGAAAGAATACTCAAACAACAAGTGGCACTTCAGAAGATGACACATCTTCTGCCACAGATTATGACTGCCCTTCCAACCAGGAGTCCCCAGTGGCAAAAAGAAAACAATCAACAGACCCTTTAGACTCAGGACATGTAGAGGTGGTAGAAAACACAGGAAAAGTACACATAGTCTGCAACTGTTGTTACAGAAGATTGTGAGTCAATAAATAATGTGCATAACATATCTTCATTTGAATTGTCATCTGTCCACAATAAATTACTCAATAAGGATCTAAATTTTGTGCCGACATATTTTGTCCCTGAACACATATTGGTCAATGAACTTAATGATTTTTGTAGATTGATTGACCTTAAAATATTTTTTTCAGATTCTGATGAGTCTCAAAGATCTACTGGGTTCCAATTTGGGAGATCAGACTTTCAACCTCTCATGGACAAGCATGTAGCCATATTTAAAGAATGTGTCACAAAGGATCTACATTTTTCTTTAGGCTATCAGCTGATGAGACACAATTTAACTCTTCAAGAACAACAAGCACTACAGGAACTCAGTTCCAATCACAACATAGTCATTGCACCAGCTGATAAGGGGGGAGGCATTGTAATAATGGACTGGTCAATGTATCAAGCAGAAGCCCACAAACAATTGTCCGATGCCCGGTTTTACATACATATGGTGGTGGATCCAACACCTAATTTCAAAATACATATTGATTCCTTTTTGGATTTGGTCACTGAGGAAGGTATTATTGATAAACATACATGCAAACAACTTATAGTTTCTGATCCCATCGCTCAATATCTATATTTGCTTCCAAAGATCCATAAACATCCAACATGCCCACCCGGTAGGCCTACTGTATCCGGGAAAGGATCCCTCACTGAACCATTATCAGCATTTCTTACATATTATTTAAAGCCACTACTATCTATGGTCAGATCCAGGTTGCAAGATGCCACAGAATTTTTAAATATTGTTCAAGATACACAATTGGAATCAGATTGGTGGCTATGTACATTGGACGTCACTTCCCTTTATACCAGCATCCCACATGATGCTGGGTTATCAGCTATTGCATATTGGTTAGATAGATCCCAATTATATACTCCGGGATTCAACAATTTTTTAATCAAATTGACCCAATATGTGGTGACCAAGAACATTTTCTACTTTGAAGGACAAGCATATTGGCAAGTGAGAGGCACAGCTATGGGAGCATCTTTTGCTCCCATACATGCAGATTTGTTCATGGGATTTTTTGAAGAACAATTTATATATGATTCTCATAATAATATCTATATGGAGGAATTAGATATTTGGAGAAGATATCTAGATGATTGTTGGATGGTGTGGCGGGGTGATTCGAGCTTAGTACATGAGTTTGTAAAATATTTGAACAACAACACATGGGATATTCAGTTCACTTTAACTATACAACATCAAGAAATAGTTTTTTGGATGTATTAATCTCTCGACAGGCTGATCATACTCTGGCAACTCGTGTACATAGGAAATTTCCACAATACAACACACTTTTGCATGCATCTAGTTATCATCCCCGCCACATCATCAATAACATCCCCAAATCTCAATTTTTACATATGAAACGTATCTGTTCTTCTCAAGAATCCCACTTAGAATGTGAACAAGATCTGACTGACAGATTGATAAGTAGAGGGTATCATAGACATCGCATTACCCAAACTATTAATCAAGTTAAAGAGATGCCCAGATCACAACTTTTACAATATAAACATTCACATGATAGACGCAAGACAGTAACATCTCAACCCATTAGGTTTGTCACTACATTTGGTAGTAACACCCCCCCATTTAGAGACATTATTAATAATCATTGGGAGATTTTGCGGGCTCATGAACATTTGAATGAGATATTACCTGAAAGATGTACTTTTTCCTATCGTAGGGGTAGAACTATCAACTCCTATTTCACACATTACAAAAGGTATAATCCGTCCACACCAATTCAGACAACCCTATTTGGTGATCCATTGATAGGGTCATTGCAGTGCATGCAGACATATCCTTAAGACCAAAGAATTTACTAGTTGTAATACCTCTAGGGTATACCAGATAAAAACTTTTGGTGACTGCAGTACTGATTGAGTCATCTATTTGGCCATGTGTACATGTTTTTCATTTTATGTAGGCCAAACCTCAAGACCATTTAGACATCGGATAAGTGAACACCTCAGCGCCATCAGAAATCATAATATCTCCAGTGCCCTATATAAACATACCATGATTCACCAAACTGCACAATTTAAATTCACCATTATTGATAAAATTGATATGCACAGAAACCTTAAAGCAGGCTGGCATGATAGATTAAATAATATGGAATCCTCATGGATTACCAGGTTAGGAGCTCTAGTCAAACCTGGTTTAAATGAAACAATTTAGTTATTTGGTGTCAGCTTATGACTTTATGGATTTTTTGAATTTTTGTTTAAATGAATGGATTGATTTTTTCAGGTTAAAAGTTATACATACATATTTATTTCATACCTTTTACTTTTGAAATGTGTGCGTATATATATTTTTTTCAAGGTGTATACACCTTTAATAGTCTTGGATATATAAGGAATAACCAGGATGTGCTATTTAGATTTTTTATTGCACTGAGGAAGGCTGGACATATAGCCGAAACCGGTTTGCAGTATGTAATTTCTAGATATTGCCACAATAAAATAATATTTAGGTACTTTTCTCCCTTGTGCTGGTTCGTTTTTGGTTTCCATGTGCTACCCTGACACAGCATGTACATTTATCAACTTGTCACGGTTTTGGATCCTGCTAGTATAAGGGCTCAAGGAATTGCTGCAAAATTCCACCACATTACCATAGCACATCTGTACCCATTTATTTAGTTATTTATTGACATTTGAGTACTGGGAAAGTACAACTGTGTAGAAGTCCATTTTCAGAGGAGGGGCAGGGAAAAAAAGCTCCAATTCAAACCTAATTCGAAATTCTCATCGATTTAATTCATTTTAACACCTACATATTTGGGATTTGGATACAGTGCACAACCGTGGTCACACGGAAAAGTGTCCTTTATGTCCCTGAAATTAAAACCTCATCCAGTGCTGCCTCACACTGCAGTAAAATCTTTTTGTTCTGTTTTCTTCCCAAGTCTGAGACCTATGAGCTGTAAACAACCTCAAATAGCAGTGGTATAGTTTATTTGTGTATTTACATTTGTTCACTGGGACAGTCTGAGTGGGCACAAACCCTTTTTTAACAAATACACAGGAAGAAATGCTCCATGTGTAAACATAGTGATTTGAAGTGAAATAGATGAAGAGATACAATGCCACACAATTTAGACATAATAGGCAAGGATTAATTCTCAACAGGTTGCACATAATTGGGGAACTAATGCCCAGGGATGTTCTGAGGCCTGATGCCACAGGGAGGCAGAAGGGTATTATTTCCCAAATAACACACACCTTGGATGTGTATTATTGCTCTTAGACAATGGGCTATCTATTAAATTCTTTTGTATTTTTTTGTTTGTTATTCCTAAGTACTTTTTTATATTTTTGAGGCAAAATAGTTCCTCCACCTAATGTTTCAAACTTGCTGCTGTATATATAATTGTTGTTGGAGGAAGTACTTTACATCCAAAATGCAAGTTATGAAAGTATCTCATGTCTAGACACACATACAAAAATATATATGTATTACATATATATATATATATATATATATATATATATATATATATATATATATATATATATATACATATACATATATTATATATATACACACACTATATATATATATATATATATATATATATATATATATATATATGTGTGTGTGTGCGTGCATGTATGTACACACACACACACATATATATATATATATATATATATATATATATATATATATATATATATAAAATATGGTAAGTAATCTGTCAGTTGGCCTTTTTTAGACAATGTTCCAAAGACCAAATTACCACCGTAACAGCAATAAATAAATGCAGTCTGAGCATGGCCGGCCTCAGGCATAGGCGAACTAGGCAACCACCTACGGTGCTGTACAGGTCAGCCTCATAAGGGGCGCAAAATCGCAAAACAAACCAAAGTTAAAAAGTTAAACTTTCTTCACTTTTAACATTGCGCCCAACGCCCATTTATACACAGTAGCATTGCGTCCTCCCCCCACGACTGACGACACGAACACACAACATAGAACGCCCCCCTCCCTACATTGTTCTTCCATTCCCTCTCCCCCTGCGTGATGTATGTATGAGTCTCCTAGTAGTGGCTGCTGTTGTCAGCGTTATTTAAAGCATCCAATCAGTGATGCTTTCATATTAGTGACATCCCTAGCTACTGCCAATCGACAGTATATAATGCAGCTCATGCCTGCCTCTCATTCTTTCCTTCATGATGAGCTAGAGGTGGGTGCATCCATTGGCTGATATTTGCTTTCTGAATTTCTTCTGGACTGGACGGCGTGTTGGATCACTGGCGGCCTGGTTTGCTTCACCACGCGGGCTCCCAACTGTGGATTTAATTTATTTTATTTTGGCATTTATTTTTTTCACCACTTGCTGCTTATTTTGCTTTACCAGTTAAGGTAAGTTGATGCTGCAGGTGCCTCTCACACGCAAGAGTTATTTACTTGTAACCAAACCACTGACCAGGAGAGGAATATTTGTTATGAAAGGGAAATGTTTGGATAGCGATTTATTTACAGCTTTTTCTTCAGTGCTGAGAAAAGTTAATTGTGAAGAAACTGTGTGTAGCATTCCTGGCTGGCAACTTGTTTCCTGCCCAGATGTTTAGGGAATGCAGTGCATCAGAGTTAATGGGTCACACCAGTAGTTTGTTCTGTAGTGTTTAATAATTATTCATTCACATTCGATTTATTGTTAAACCACTATTTTAAGCATGAGGCAGACAGAAGTTTTAACATTTCACACAGATGTTTGTTAAAAATTTTTAAATGTTAGCATTTATATTTTTAACTTGGATGTGCATTATGGTTGTATAGCAATTAATATAAAAAAGCTAAGTGGCCAAAAAACCTAGGTTAACTTCTGTTTTTTGGAATAAAATTGGTTTGGTACTCTGACACAACGTGGTTCCAGCTTGTTGGTTTTTGGATATTCTTCTGGTAGGTGGTTGCTGCTTTGTTCGTTCTGGTTATTAGTTTGTGTGTTTGTTGTGCCGGTGTGTGAAAATTGCTGTGTTTTCCTGCTGTGGGTGTTGGGCTTGGGGTTACATACTAGGCTAGCTAAACTTATTGTTAATGGTGTTCTCCTTTTTTGCTCATAAAATTATCATTTAGTTAATAGCTAAACTTATCGTTAACTTAAACGTATGTTTTTCTCCTTTTGCACAAGCCTGCACAACTAAACGATAAGTTTATGAGCAAAAGGAGAAAACCATATGTCTCGCCCCCTAACTTGGTTGAACAGTGAAGTGATTACTTTTTCTCCTTGATGGATTCTACAGTCTTTCAGAGTCCCTGATTATGTGAACAAGGGAAATTTGATTTATATCCCTAGTCAACATATAATTGGCGAAATCAGACCAAAAGCAGGTTATTAAGTGATTGGTAGAAAAGCGGCTCGTTGAGGTTGCTTTTTCATGTAAGGAAACCTCAAGTAATACTGGTATTGGTGAAACATAAAATACCCCTAATTTAACCATTTATTTATTCCCTTCAACTATCCTTACTTTTTAGGGATGGCCCTAATATATTTTGGCTAAACCTTTGTACTGTTTATCCTTAAGTTGTGAATTACATCGATTACAACAGTAAATATTGATAACTATGATAGGTACAAACTATTCACAAAACCTCTTAACTTTCTCAAGTCTTCTCCCTAATTTTGGCATGTCCTCAAACATTTCTGCTTTGTCTTTATAGGGTTACCACCTGTTCCACTTTGCTAGGGACAGTCCCTCTTTGGGCAGTTGTGTCCTGCGAAAAAAATTTAAAAAATGGCAAATGTCCTGACATATTAGGACAAAAATATTTCCTAGTTTTTTAATAGTTGTATAAAAGTCATTTTTTTATCTGAAACACCTAAATTTTTATTTATTTATTTTTATTTTACATTTGTTGACCGGGCTAGTCTGGCTGGATACATGTCCATTTTCAGCAGAGGCCCGAGGAGAAAAGCTCCACTATAACTGGTACATTACATAAAAAAACATTACTATAAGATACAACTTATAAGGATTAAAGAACTAATTGAATGTAGGATATTAACAATACAGAAGCATTTTTACAGAAATGTACAGTTCTTAAATTACATCATTTTTACAGAATATGTATAATACTTAAAATACTAAATACTGAGTAGAATTCCTAATCCCATGTTATTAGGAGAAGCAGGAGTAGTAATTTTGAAAAGAAAGAAAGAAAGAGGTAGCACATACAAAGGTCTATACTATATAGTATTGACAGTTATGATAATACATTTGTGCCAGGGCACCAGTTCTAAGAAATAGAATTGCACGGCAGGGAGCAAAGTGTGTGTTTAAGTGAGAGGGTAGATGACAGGATCCAGAGGTGTATTGAGTAAAAGAGAAAAGATGTTATAGGAAAAGTAATATCTAAGTGGATATAAGGTGAGCTACAGAGGAGGAGTGATACAAGTAGTAGAGACAAGTAGAGAAAGTGATGGAGGGAGTTGTAAAGAGAGTTGGGCACTAAAGTCAGTCAGGATTAGAACAAGGGCATAGCCAGTTGGATTTGAAATGGTACCTTAGTTGTTTCTTGAAAAGTTTTGATGAGCCTAGGGAGGTCAGTTCTATGGGAAGTTTATTCCAGTAAGAGCCAACAACATTTGTAAACAAGGAGTCGCCAGCTTTATTGTGTGATTTGAGAGTAGTGACTAGCAGTTTGTTTGCTGAGCGGAGGGAAGTAAGATTCTTGTAGGGGGTGACAAGGTTATTAAGTATTGGTGTATTATTAGGGTAATGGAGAATTTTATAGGTGATAACTAACTGGTGGAGGAGAATTAGATTTTGAAGTTCAAGCCAGCTGAGTTTTTTGAGATTATCACAATGATGGGTACGAAATGGGGAACCTGTGGCAAATCTGGCAATGTTATGGTAGGTTGTGGCAAGTTTCTGAAGGTTTGATTTTGAAAGGTTGATAAAGGATGGGGAGGCATACAGTAATGTAGAGATGAGATGAGTTTGGGCTAGAGACACCCTGCTAGTTGGTGTAAGAAAGGGCTTAAGTCTATAGAGGGCACCTATCTTTTTATTTACAGCTTTGATGGTTAGGTCGATGTGGGAATCAAAGTTCAGTTGATTATCTATTGTAAAACCTAGCAGTTTAGTTGAAAAGTCAGGTGTAATGATAGTGCCATTATCAGAAACAATAGAGAAGGAGAAGGGGGTAGACTTAAGGGTAGGTGAGAAAAGTAATAATTTGTTTTTTTTGGGATTGAGGAGGAGACAGATATGTTGGAACCATTTTTCTGCTGCTGTAAAGACTTTTTGGGTAGAAGAATGGAGTTCAGCTGGAGATCCAGCAGAGCAGATGAGAGTTGAATCGTCTGCATACTGAATACATGTGGATGTTGGGAGTGAAATAGATAGGTTATTGATAAATATGGAGAAAAGAAGGGGACCTAGGATAGATCCTTGAGGGACACCGATAGTGACTGGGAGCTGAGAAGATAGATGGCTGGCCCAAAGCACAGCTTGTTTTCTATCCTTCAAGTAAGAGTCAAACCAGTGCAATGCCATAGAGTCAAGTGAGAGAGATTTCAAAGTGTGTAGCAGAAGTTGATGATTCACCATATCAAAGGCTTTAGACAGGTCGAGAAATAAAGCAGAGGAGAAAAGGTTGTTATTGCGATTTTTGTTGATATTGTCTGTGAAGGAGAGAAGAGCAGTAGAAGTGCTATGGAAAGGTCTAAAGCCGTGTTGGGAGTCTGCTAGTAGGCTATTATATAAGAGATGATTTAAAAGTTGTTGGTGTATACAACGTTCCATAATTTTAGATAGAGGTGATAGAAGGGTTATGGGACGGAAATTCGTAAGCTCATTAGTGTTTCCTCCTTTATGCAGAGGAATGATGTGGGAGACCTTCCAGAGGGAAGGAATAGTAGATTTGGTTATTGTTCTATTAATTAAGATGGAGACTGGGTATGCTAGTTCTGCTGCTGCTAGTTGTAGATATTCGGCTGGTAGTTGGTCGGCTGATGGAGTGCATGGTTTCAGCTTTGAGAGTAATTTACGTATGTAGGTAGTGGAGACTGTCTTAAATTTTAGTGTGGGGGTATTTATTTGAGGAGAGGTCTTTTGAGGGGAAGTGGGGGGAGCCATGGTGTTTGCTAGTGAGGTGACTGTTTCAGAGAAGAAGTTGTTGAATGTATTGGCAATTATGTTGGGAGGGGTTTGAGCTAGGTTAGTTGGAGTAGGTGTTTTGGTATTCCCTGGATGGAGCAGTTTGTTGATTCCTGACCAGAATTTTTTAGGACTAAGATTTTGGTTTTGCTGATATTGAAGGTAATAATTTTTTTTATCAAGATAGGTGAGTTTTTTTGTGCTATTTCTAAGTTGTTTGAAGTTTTGATGGTCAGTTTGGTTTTTTGTTGTTCTCCATTTTGACCATAGTTTGTTCCTTAATAGCATGGTTTGCTTGGTTTCTTTAGAAAGCCAAGGGGCTGCTTTGGATCCTATTCTAATTAAGCGAGAGGGGGCGTGATGGTCAAGGATATTGAGAAATGTGTTGTTGAATAGGGTAACAGCTTCATCTAGGGGGAGGTATTTTAGAGCTGACCAGTTGTATTCTTTGAGTTCATTTCGGAAAGAAGGAAGGTTAAAGTTTTTTTTGCTACGTATAGTACGATAGCTAGCCTGTTTGAAATTGTTATTTTTTTGTTTAGTGATGTAGGTGAGGAGATGGTCGCTGATTTTGTCTGGGAGTGTTCCTGTTTTATATAAGAGGTGATTATTGTTGACTAATATCCAGTCCAGGATGGCTTGTTTATTTGGTAGTTTTGTTAATTCTAGTTGGGGAGTTTATGGTTTGTTGAAAATTGAAGAGGTTGAGGTGATAGATGGGTTTTGGTGTTATGCAGGAGTTCCAATCAATATTAAAGTCTCCTAGTATTATGGTTTCCTGAGGAAAGTTACAGGAGAGCCAGCTAAGAATGTTTTCAAGTGTATTTAAGTTGTTGCCAGGGGGGATATAGGAACATATTATATAGATGGCTTTGCTTTTATTTATTTGGAATTTGCTGCAGAGTATTTCAGCATTTGCAGGTAAGGGAGGCAGGGAGTCGATTGAGGACACCTGCAGTTCAGATTTATAGAGTAAGGCAACTCCTCCACCCTTTTTGTTTAGACGATCCTGCCTTAAAATGTTATATCCAGGTGGGGTAATTTCATTGTCTTTGGTCCCTGGTTTAAGCCAGGTTTCAGTAAGACAGAGGATATCAAATGCGTAGAGGTCAATTAAAGCATGCAGTTGTGTGATTTTGTTGTTAATGCTTCGAATGTTTAGGTGTGCTATTGTATGTGAATTAGGAGAGAAAGGTGTACTAAAGAGGTTAGTAGTTTGGTTAGTGAGGGAGTGGTTGATGGGATTATCAGGCCCAGGGTTGGTATGAATGTCCCCGTGTAACAGTAGGAGTGTTAGTGGGAGTGGACATGCTTTAGAGTTTTTAAGGGGTATAATTAGGTAGAACTTTTTTGTTGTGAGATACCTGTTATGAAGTATTCTGTGATAGTGAGGGGTAAGGAAAGGACAGGTAGACAGGAGGTTAATAAAGGTTTGTTCAGATTTAGGTAGGACAGCGGTAGTGTGTTTAGATAAATTAGGAGATCTGTTGAGAGTGAGATACTCGTAGGAAGTGAGGGTGTAGTAGAAAAGAAGGATGTTAAGTAGTAGCAGTGAGAAAGGTAGTTTAAGAGTGAAAGGCATATTAAGTTTGTTGAGCTTAACAAGGTTGGAACTTAGTTGAAATTAGGATGGTAGGGGATGGGTGTGGCTGTAATAAGGAGTAGAGAGTTAGTAGGTAAGAATGAAGCTGGAAATGTGATTGGAGGTGAGAATATTGGGGGAGTGGCTAGGTGGGTATAAGTCTAGGGTCACTGGGGGTGGGTGGGAATTGGGGGTAGGGTAGGGGAGCAGAGTGAGCCCGTAGGGCGAACGGAGCGGGAAGAGCCCAGAGAAGGAGAAAAAGTGGTGGAAAACCAATCAGTAGAGAGAGAGAGAGAGCAGAAGGTAAGTTTACTGAGATGTGTGGTAGGTTAAGAGAGTGTCAGAGAAGTAGAGTTGTGGGTATGGAGATGGAAGAATGACAGTAGGAGAAGATAGTAGGTTGTGAGAAGGGATTGAGATGGGTGTTTGCTGAGTGGAAGACAAAACTGTGGAAAGGTAGTCCAGTGAGAGATAGTAGGGGAGAGGGCAGCAGAAGGGGAGCAATGGAACTAGGTAGGTGAGATGAGGAGGAGAGTGGCAGGAGAAGCAGGGACAGTAGGGAGGTAGAGGAGTGTCACCTAGTGGGCAGTTAGTTAGAAGCAACACAGTCTTAATATCCAGTAAGGGGGAGGCAGCTTATTGTGAGACAGTAAAAGTGTAGAAATAGATAGGGAGGGTTGGTCAAAAGACACCAAAAGGGGTGGATAGGGGGAGTTTTGGCTGCAGGCTAACCTGGCAGGGAGGCACACTGTGACCTACTAGTAGGTATCTACTACCTGAAAGTTTTACAAGGTTGGGAATAACACATACTTCCAAGACAAGTTCCTTGCTGGGAGAAGAAGGGAGTTTAAATTGTTTTAAGAATGTCCTTGGTTGAGGTTTCTTTAGTGTGGCCTTCCAGTAGGGAGCAATTCAGTAGGGTAAAGCAGCATGGGCTGGATCACAAGCTGGAAAATGCAAAGGAGAGAGAGATAAAAACAAACTATGTGACTGAGTGAAATGTTATGTAGCAGGCAGACAAGAGTCAAGTGTGCACAAGCATACAATAATAACAGTACTAGATATGTTCTAAGTAGAAAGCAGAGATGAAAGAATGTTAGATTGTATCAAAATATGATAAACTCTATCAGATTCCAGGTATAACTACATAGAATGTCACTAGTTATATCACAGGTTAGCAATTAATGAGTAGGATAATGCAGCAATAGTGAGCATAAGGCAAAAAACTCTACAAATGTAAATGTTACATGAAATAGCATAAGCAACTCAAATGTTACAAGAATAAGCTTTTATTTGGCAAAAAAGTGAAGCTTTATCCTTTGTACTGCAAAATCTGACATTTCCACTTTGGGCATTTGAAAAAGTGGCAACCCTATGGCCTTATCATCTTTGTCCCTGCAACCATTGGAAAGGCAAATACTTTAACACTGAGCATGCGGATTATCAGACTAAGCATGCAGAATGCAGATAGTTAAAGATCACATTTTTGACTGGTCTGCGACAGGGAATTTAGGATTTAGTGGAGAGAGTGAATTCTTTGGACTGCTGAGCTGGGCTGGGGAACCTGAGGCATGTGAAATAAATGGGCCAGAGTGATATATTTTCTAGGGGGCATAACAATGTTATGAAAAAAAAGAGTCAGATCACTAAAAGTATGAATACATTTCCTTCCTCTTCCTTACAGTTTTCTAGAGGAGGAATCTTGTAATATAGCGATTCATTTCTGTTACATGCTGTGGAAAATAAGTTTAGCTAGTAGAGTCACGAGTTAATGGGTTACATGAAGAGACTAGATTGGATTCTGCCGTCACTGGTATATAATTTTATATATTTATTATGTAGAATGTGTATGCAAAAAGTGTGGTTCAAATATTTATCCTGTACGGTAGTTCTATCTTTGAGTCAGAAAGGACTGTAGAAGAATTTCAAGTGGCAGTATTTAAACTTATAACAGAGAATTTTGCTCCAAAAGCAGACTCTTTAAAAAGTTTCCACTTTTCGTGTAGCAGGTACTATTTTGTTAACAGTTTATTTATTTTGACTAGTAACTGAAAATGTTAAACTGATGTGTACTTGTTTTTTTTTTTTCCATTATACATACAAGCGCATAATATAACAGTTCTAGGCAAAATCTACAATTTGGAATTAAAATGCATGTTGACACCAGTCTTCCTGCTCACATTTCATGTCTGTTTTAATCAGCAGTAATTGTATGCTGAATGTATGACCAAACTAAGGGCACTGCAATGTTTGATTTAGTTTTATGTGCTTTAATACAAAACGTATGCCTTTTACCTGATACCTCAAGTCACTGCCAAAGTAGTTGGTAACTTTCATTCTCAGTGTTAGAATGCTTTGCTGGTCTGCAAAAGTTGCATGCAGTTGGATGTATCTTTTAGTAGTTTTTGACTGAGTTAGCCTTTCAGTCTTGTATCACACTTGAAATTGGTATTTGTACTTGCTAAATGAAGTGAGACTTAATGAAAAGTGTGTTTAATTTCTGTATGCTATGATAATTTTGATTCCAGAGTATGGATTTACTGAATTTTCACATGCTGTAACACAGAATACAAAGCAGTTCATCATATGGATGGATGTATAGGTATGGATGGATGTATACGTACTGCAGTTTGCTTTCGCTTCATCCCCATTTCCTTTCGTCAATGGTTAATCTTTTTCAGCGTTTCATACACTGCATGTTGGGCACCACAGGTGTATATAGAGGTGATTTTGTTTTTAATCCTTTGTTTACACATGGTCTGACTTGGAACAAGGCCAATTTTCAGTGTAGGTGTGGGGAGAAATGCTCCAGATGCATGTCTTTGACATATAGCTAGAGATAGAAAGGCATTGAGATTTGTTGGTTTTCTTTTTGGTGCATTCACTGTCAGTATTATGGAATTCTGTATTGCAAGCAGTTATGATGTATTCTTTTTTAATTGATACAGAAATGCTCCCAGTACATGTTCTTTTCAGTTTTTATAGTGGAGTAATGATTAAACACGTCATTCTTGTACTTTAAAGTAAATCATAAAGATTTAAGAGTACAGAGCTGCAGGATTGCTTGTTTGGCAAATGGATTAACTGCATCAGGTTGTGAACCTTTGGTTAATCTCCATGCTAATATTTAACAAGTGTAGATTTATTTGTGTATACTACATTACAATGTTTTTTGTTGTAAAAGGTTTGAAAAAGTGAATCACAATGTTTTACATTGACATTTGTTAACACTTCTATGTTCAGCTGGGTGATTGTCGGGAGTCGCACCATTGTGCTTCTACCTTGCTGTTCAACAAACAATTTGCTTCCTGTTTATCTTGCTCTTTCAATTTTTTCTTCAAACAAATGTAGGGATCATTCTAACTGCAAAAGTCTTTCTTGATGGTCTTGGTTTCAGGGGAGGCTTAGTTGCCAGACTTTTCTGTTTCAACACTAAGTACTAACTGCAAGGACACTGCATGTGAGGAGAGTACAGTGGTATCTACTTAATCTTTTTGAAACAAGAGTTCATAGCCTCTAGAACATGTTCCTCGTCCTCACTAGCCCTCTTTAAGAGGAATCCAGACAACTGGATGGGAAACAGAAAATACACCCCTGGGATCCCACCTGTGTCCCTGTTGTTGGACAGGGAAAACAGGTGCTGACTTTGTGTGAGCATGGGTGAAATTCTTGGCTAGGCTTTAGGGCCTCCACGCCAGTAGCCTAGTGTTTTATAATCATACGTTCATATGCCCAAGGGCATAGCCAGAGTGTCGGCTTTTGCCACCCCATTGATTAACTGAGGCTCTGTCAAGCAGAGCCAATGAAGTGATCCCAGGGGTGTATTTTCTGTTAACCATTCACTCGTCAAGGTTTCTCTTGAAGACTGTTAGTGAGGTGCTCTGCCTAATGTAGTTAGGAATTTTGTTCCAAAGCATGGGGAGTCTCTGACAGGAATCTATCCCTCCAGCATGTTCTATTTATTGTTGTGGCAATGTTTAGCTCACTAGAGCACGTGGCTCGCAGTGTTTTGGATTTCTTTAGGTGGAGCATGTCCATCAATTTTGAGTTGGACATGGCTTTTAAGTTAGGCAGAGATCACCTCTGATTAAGTGATATGCCACTGAGTATAGCCAGAGTTTTTTCAGTTGGGCTGCATAGGACATATGTTTAAGGCCAGTAATCCTCTTGGTGAGGTACTTTTGTGGTCTTTCCAGCTGTTGTGTCTTGTGAGGTACATCCCAAATGGGGCATTATAATCTGATGGGCCTGAGTGTGAATCACTTCATTGGTACAGCAAATGAATTGCCATAATGAGCTGGCCTTTGTTCATTGCAGGACCAGAACCTCAAAATAAACTTTGCATTATACTTGAAGTGCTTGTGCACAGGATCTGTAAAGTGCAATGCATGTGCTTTCTAGCAGAGTGCATATCATGTTGTATCTGCATGAAGGAAAATAGTTGGTCATCAATCCGGCTGTGACAGTCTTCTATTTAGCCCCAATTTCAAGTAGTTGACACTCAGTCAGCTCACTAATGTGGTATAGTAACCAGCAGGGACAGCAGTTCCTAAACGTTTTGGCAGACTACCATTAATGTACGAGAACTGTGTGTTCATAGTACAGTGAGGTTCTGAGGTGCACTTGGCATTGATGCTCCCCACAGATCAACTGATTTTTCTGTACTGTACAGTATTGCTTATGCTAATTTTTTATCATCCCTAGATTTCCGGGAATCTTGGTTACCTTGAACTTGATAGAAACCAACTGCTGAAATATTCTGAAGCTTCCAGTGCTCCAATGAGTACAGCATCCTCTGCAATGAATACAGCATCCACTGGAATGAATACAGCATCCTCTGGAATGACTACAGCATCCTCTGCAATGACTACAGCATCCTCTGCAATGACTACAGCATCCTCTGCAATGACTACAGCATCCTCTGCAATGACTACAGCATCCTCTGCAATGACTACAGCATCCTCTGCAATGACTACAGCATCCTCTGCAATAAATACAGCATCTTCTCTATCTATGAATCGGTAAACATTTTCATGAAAACTGAATAGCAAATTCTTGAAGCTGGCGTTGTAGGCACAATCCATTTGGACTGTAAATGAGCCATCGCATTACTTTATGAACCAGTAGTGGTACCATTCTAAATGTTTACAAGTAAATCAAAAGTATGAGGGGGGGGTAAATGTGCTCAATATGGGGGTACACAAAAGCTCTAGTTCCAGGTGAATGATTCTTTATTTGAATTGTCTGTTTAGTGCCAGAAATTGAGAAGCCTGTGCAAACTGTTGTGCTGTTCTACTTCATACTTTTTATAATATAAAGCTGTCTGCAATACATGTACTTAGGCCTCCTTGGGCGAATTGCAAGACTTGGGTGGGTAGGCAGTTCTAAGAATTGAGAGGAAGTTTATGAACACTGCAATTTCCATTCCTAACGTCTCTGAATTTACCAAATTTATTTTTAACAGACACACTGGAAAAGGTCCAAAGAAGCTTTCTGAGGCAGCAAATAGAAAAAGAAAGGCTGAAAGAGAATTGCAAGTGGCTAGTTTACGTGCTTCAATGATGCGCTTTATAGAGTCTAGTCAGACATTAGACAGCAGTCAGCTACAAGACAGGGACAGTGAAATGCTTCAAGAGGCAGATTTATCTGAGGTGCCGAGTAGTCCTTCCAGACAAGGTGAGAGTGACAGTTCCTGCCAGAGTCCCAGAGATGCTTACTGTATGATAGAAGTTGAGAATACTGGTACTGGATGTACAGAGAATGAATATGAGTCAGAAATGTATGACGGCTCTGACCTTGCAGGTGGTAATGATGAGTGTGACAGAGTGTGGAGCATAGTCAGTGTCTGGGGCATCCTTTGACTTTATTCCTATGTGTTCAGAGCTAGGAGCAAGTAATGTATTTGACCAAGTAGTAGATGTCATTGTATATGAGGAAGAAAATAAGGAAGTAGATCCAGTAACACACAAGAAATTCAATAGTGACCCTGGTAAATGGCCATATCCCATGGATGATAAAGTTCGCTGTCTGTTAATTGCTACAGGGCCTGTTCAGATAATGAATCACAGTTTCCCCTATGATGACCACCATAGAAGATTCAATCCCATGTTTTATAATAAAAGACTTATAAATGGTGAGACAGTCAGAAGGTCTTGGCTGGTGTATTCAGAAAGTAGTGACTTGGTATTTTGTTTTTGTTGCAAACTCTTCAGCAGTACTCATATAGTGGCCCTGTCTAGCACAGGAACGTCTGACTGGAAAAATTTGGGACAAAAGCTGATAGAACATGAAAGGTCAGTGAAACATAAAGAAGCTCCTGCTAAGTTGAGTGACTTGCGTTTGAGGCTTAAAAATAGCTCTACCATTGATCATCACCATGAGAATATGATAAAGTCTGAGAAGAAATACTGGAGAAATGTTCTGGAAAGACTACTTGCAATCTGTCAGTACTTGTCCCAAAATAACTTGGCATTTAGGGGTAGTGAAGATTGTCTCTCTACACGTGGTATTGGCAACTTCCTTGGGTTAGTGCAGTTGTTGGGCAAGTTTGATCCAGTAGTACAAGAACATCTGCGTTTATCAGTAATGCTGAGATCCATGATCACTACTTGAGAAAAACCATTCAAAATGAGCTGATAATGTTAATGTCCAAATCTGTCAGAGACAGTATTTTGCAAAAGATAACAGATGCAAAGTACTACTCCATTATATTGGACTGTACACCTGACTGCAGTCATCAGGAACAGATGTTACTGACTGTCCGTATTGCTGAATGCAATGAAACTGTGGAAGTAAAAGAGTACTTTTTGTCCTTCCTCCAGGTTACTGAGACTACTGGTGGTTCTCACTGACATTGTGGTAAAGGAACTTAAAAGTTTGGGAATTCCACTCGAGAACTGCAGAGGCCAGGGTTATGACAATGGCTCTAATATGAAGGGAAAACATTCTGGTGTTCAGGCAGGAATCTGGTCTTTAAACCCACGTGCATTCTTTGTACTGTCTTTCATGAATGTAGAGAAACTCTACACTAGCAACAGATCAAGCAGGTTTATTAAGGAGCATTCAGTCTTCAATTGCAGTCTTAAGGCATCACAGTATGACTGGGTTTTCATGCATTTAAACACTGAAAGAACTGGAATGGAGTTTGTGGAAGTGGCCAATATGTGGGTGTGGCTCAAATAGGGGTGTGGCTTGAGTATGGTGTGGGTGGGGGTTAAGGGGTGCCAGAGCAGTACTTTGCCTAGGGCGCCGTTTCAGCTAAGGCTGGCCCTGAGTCTGAGGGTCATGCTGCTCAATGCTAGAAGTCTAAATCTCAAGATGCACTTGCTCAAAGCAATGCTCAAAATGGAGAACATTGACATTTGTGCTGTAATGGAGACCTGGTTTAAAGCAGCAGAAAGCACCCCTGTGCTACCAGGCTATAACTAATTCCACACCTTTCGGCCCCAAAACATGGACTGAAGCTCCAAAGGCAATGGTGTCTCCATATTCATAAAGGATATGCACATCTCCAGACTAGTAGCCCAGCATAACACATCTGAGATACTTGTTCTACACCAATAGTCAATTCCTCCCTGATTAGATCCGACTACAAACTAATCACCATGGAAATCCACATCTCACCCACACCCTCCTGCAAAGGTAACCACCATGAAAAACTTCTCCAAAGCTGATTTTGGGCTCCTAAAAACAGAGGTGG
This sequence comes from Protopterus annectens, assembly GCF_019279795.1. Taxonomy (NCBI): domain Eukaryota; kingdom Metazoa; phylum Chordata; order Ceratodontiformes; family Protopteridae; genus Protopterus; species Protopterus annectens. The sequence goes on from NC_056743.1 coordinate 508,577,418, forward strand.
CTAACATCACAGCACTCATGTCAATGGAAAATAGATGCATGACTGCCGAATCATACACCAATGCACTGTATGAACATGTACATAAATGCATGGAACTAGCCATACCCAACAGAACCAAGATGCTCTCCTCCAAAAAAAGGAAGCCAATCTGGTGGTCCCCTGCCATTAATAAACTCTACAACAGAAGGAAGAAACTGTTGCAGAAATATGTGAAGTCCCAAGACTGGAAAAACTCTTTTATTAGCCTCAACAAAAAGTTGAGATCCCTCATCAAAACCTCTAAAGCCAGCTATGAAGGCAGAATTGTGGCAGACACTAAAAACAATGACAAAGCCTTCTATAGTTATATATCAAGAATCTCCACGGCAATACCCAGGTTTGCTCTGCATTACTACACAATGGTACCTCCTATACTGAGCCAACAGATATTGCCAACATACTGGCCGACAGATTCAGTGACAACTTTATCCCCCTCCCAAAGGACCAATCACAATACTGAAGGAATGCTAGGTACCCAGCATTACTGCAGCACAGGTTAAAGCTGCATTGTCCAAGGCCAAGAATACAGCTTCATGGGACCCAACAATATCCCTGCATGTGTTCTACATGAACTACAAAGTGAATTAGCACCACATCTGTGTGCCCTGTTCAATCACAGCCACACCTTAGGCTTTGTTTCTACCAAATGGCCCACTGCTACAGTCATCCCTCTCCATAAAGGGGGAGTGACTACAGACCATGGGAATTATCGTCCCATTAGCCTAAGTCTGATATGTAAGGCTATGGAGCGCATCATCATGGACCTAATTAACAAGGATATAGGGAATCTCCAAACTCTAGATCCCACGCAATTTTGTTTTGTGAAAGGTAGATCATGCCTGCTCAACCTGGTTGACTTCTTTAAGTCAGTCACCAGGGCTGTGGATAAGGGCAAGGCAATTCATACAGCCTACCTCAATCTGGCCAAGGCCTTTGATACCATTCCTCACTCAGGAATTATTGATAAACTCACCAAACTAGGCATCAACCTTTATATCACTAGGTGGGTTGCAAATTGGCTCACAGATAGAACCCACAGTGTGAAAGTAGTGGACTCCAAGTCAGACTGCCGACCAGTCATGAGTGGAGACCCACAGGGATTGGTCCTGGGTCCTCTCCTGTTTGGCATTTACTTCTCAGAAGTCCAGGCCAACACAGAGGGACTATGGCTGACCAAGTTCGCAGACAACTGCAAGCTGGAAGCCATTATTATCTCCCCAACTGATGTCGACATCCTATAGAAAGACCTCACTGAGACCAATGACTGGTGTTGAATCCATGGCCTTAAGCTTAATGCCAAAAGATGCGTCATCATCCCCTTTGGGAAAATCTCAGTTCCCACTAATTACCGCATCGATGGGAGCCCACTGAAAACTGAAGGTGTTATAAGAGATCTGGGGACACAGGTTGACAGCAACCTCTCCTTCGACAATCACATTGCCACTGTGGTCAAAAAGTCCTTCTATATGGCACATCTCATTACCAAGAGTTTTGCATCAAGGAAGAAAGAGGTCTTCATCTCTCTCTCTCTCTACTCTTCTCTCATTAGGCCAGTCATCGAGTATAATGCCCCATTTGGCATGTACCTCACTAGACACATGCAACAGCTGGAATGGCCACAAAAGTACCTCATGAAGAGGATCCTAGGCCTACATGGACAGACTAAAAAAACTCCAGCTATTCTTAGTCTCATATCGTCTACTAAGAGGCAATCTCTGCTTGACTTACAAAGCCATGTCTCACCAAGCTCTGTTAGAAATGCTACATCTAAAGAAATCCAAATCCCTCTGCACCACACGCTCCAGAGACCTCAATCTCATTACCACAATCAACAGAACATGCTGGAGGGACAGGTTCATAACCCAAAGACTGTCCATGTTCTGGAATAGACTTCCCATACATGTCAAGCAGAGCACCTCACTGGCCCTCTTCAATAGAAATCTTGATGGGTGGATGGGAAATAGAAAGTTCACCCAGCGATCACTCCAGTGGCTCTACTTGATAGAGGCACTGGGAAGTAACATAGGGTGGCACGATGCCAGGGCACTTCTATGGGCTAGGCTTGTAAAGGCTCCAGGGCCATTAGCCTAGTACACACCTATGACCTATGAACAAGTTGTTTGGTGTGGTCCTCAATTGCTTAACCTTGTGACTTTTAGCAAGTCACTTAACCAAACAACCTGTCCTTGCTAAGTCTGAAAAAGGTCCAATGAGATCAGTGCTCTGCCCTGGAAAACAAATAAAATATATATATATATATATATATATATATATATATATATATATATATATATATATATATATATATATATGCACATTCAGATGCACAGACAAATTCCAACACATATACATAAACACACGGGTGGTGGGAGGTTGGCATAATGGTTAAGGTGTTTACCTTGCAGACACAAGGTGCAGGGTTTGATTCTCAGATGGGGTAATTGGCTAGGTTTAAAATGACCCACAGGAGCAGATAGCCTAGTAATAATCTATGAACCTATGAACACATGCACAAACATATGCCCATCCCCGTGAATACATCTTAGTTGTCTCATTGCGAGCAAATGGATAAGAAAAAAATCATAGAATGCAAGGTATTGCAACTGTCTCCCCCCTCCCCCAAGTTCTTTAGTGTCCTTAATATTGCTCCATACTGCTGCTCAGATCACATAAAATAATCAGTTTTGTGGTTACAACCTTCAAACTACTACACAGCCCTGACAAATTCCCATCTCTTCACTCCATCATTCAACCTTACACTACTAAGAGCTCTGTGTTCCACTGCCAAATCATTATTCTCCATATCTAAATCTAACAATGCAGGTTACTCCCTATATTCACACTGCATTGTTAATAGCTGGAATACCATCCAACTCTACTTAAAGGAGAACTGCACCCACATACTGAAAAAAAAATGTCTCTTGATGTTTCTAACATTTTTACACCACTTTTGGACTCTAGATACTTTTTTTGTATTTTTAAATGTAATTCCAGAGTCTGCCACATAGGGCTCGGCATCTTGATTTTTTAGTCTACCTCTAGGTATCCCACAATACAGTGTTTGGTTTTAAAATATTACATCATAGCCCCTAAGCTCCTGTCAATGCACTGGCTTTACATGCGTTTTCACATATACCCTGCTTTCTTTTAGTCAGTCAGGTTTAATTACCATTTCTTGCTTTTCAATGACTACTTAAAAGACAAAACAGGATAATCACACAAAACAATATTCTCAGTGCCTGTTACTTCTTTTTCTTTCTAAAGTGGTCAATTTCCATTCTTTTGTTAAAATGGCTAGGGTTACCACCTTTCACTGTGGCTACAACCGGACTTACACCACACTCCTCACACCTCCCATAACCTCGCCCATGTCATCCCCCCTTTTCACGGCATTATATTCTCATCACACAAGGGGGATGACCCTCTTTTTCTGATTGTGAGGCCTTTTTTCAGCAGATTTACTATGCTTTTTGCACAAAAAGCATAGTAAAGCTGCCAATTTAACAAACTATGATAGTCTGTTTCTTTTTTTTTTTTTTTTAAACAAAATACCGGAGTTTGTACAGTGTTTTCTGGATGACTGGACAATTAGTTTGATTTCCAGGTAGTCCAGAAAAAAAAAAAACATTGATAGGTGTCAGTGCCAGTTATACCTGAATTGTAGTCATTAAACTCAGCTCCCCTCCCCCTAAACACATCCCTTTCACATCTGTCAAAGTGGCAAAGGTAATTTCAGCTGTTTGATAGCTCACAGCAGAGGGAAGGTAGAGTCAACATACAGAAAGAAGTGACTTTGAGAAAGGAGTTTAAATGGAAAAGGTCCAGAATGGGTCTCCAGGGGCCATCCTTCCTGGGGACCAGGAACATCCTGGAATAAAATTCCTTTCCTTGCTGTGAAGTGGGAACGTCTTCAATAGTTCCTGGAGAGATCAGGTCTGTGATGACCTGAGGAAAGAAGTTCAAGTGATCTTTGTGAAGTGGTGGAGTCCCTCTGAATGAGAGGAATTTTTCCCAAACCATGAAATATCCTGTTTTGATTATGGAAAGTACCCAAGAGTCCTGAGTAATCAGTTTCCAAGCAGCAAGAGATAGGCTGAGACAATGAGACAAGGGAGTGGATGACCCCAGTGGCTAGTAGTCACAGACTACCTGGCTAGAGTTGGGACTGAAAGGACTGTTTTGAGGTAGGGGTAGAAGAAGCAAACTTAGAACAGGCTGGTTGGCAGAAGAAAATGACAGAGAAGGCTTTATAATAAAGGCAGTCTTAACTGGATAATTTCTTTGAAACCATGGAATTGGAGAAACAAGAATGTGTTTAAGATCCTGTAGCTCCTTTCCTTTCTCCGGAAAAGACTTGAAGAGTTTTGCTGCTTAACTCCCAAATAAGGCTTTGTTGTCCAAAGGTGCATCTAGTAATTTGGCCTTGAAATCTTCAGGCAGAGGCTATAGCTTAAGCAAAGAGTATCTTCTCAGAGCAGACCCAGAAGCAACTGTCCTTGCAGAGACATCAGCAGCATCATAACTGCACTTGATGGAGTGCCTAGTCACTTGCGCAGAGGAATTAAGAATAAATGCTACTTTTGATTTTGCTGAGGAATCAAGGATGTCTGACATCTTCCCTGTATCTGCCAGAAGGGACAGGGAGTACTTTGCTATGTGGGTCTGATAATTTATTGCACAGAAGGCCAAAGTGGCACTAATGTATAGTTTCTTTCCCAAACATTCCATGACCTCCTTATCAGAGGGTAACAAGGAAGTGGATAGTAGTAATTTTAAGGCCTTATCCATAGAAATGGTAGCCGGACCAGCAGCAGGAGCCTTGAAAAGGAACTTGGAGTCCTCATGTACCTTATAGAACCTATCTGGATGCTTAGGGCAGGAGGCTGAGAGTCTGAACATTTGGAGGCAACCAAAAAAACATCCAGGAAGGCAAACAGGACTGGAAGCCTAGATAGCAGAAGGAGAAGGGGAGTGTATCTGCAAGAGGCAGCCAAGAAAACATCCAGAAAGGCAGACAGGACTGGAGGCCTACATAGCAGAAGGAGAAGAGGAGTCCATCTGCAAGAGGTCATGATACCTCTTTTGAATATTCGAAACTTGGGAGCAGCCCCATTTGAAAAATTCCTTCATTTTGAGAATGGTCTCTCCAAAAGATATGTCTTCCCCCGGGGGATCTGTACCATTAGATTCCTCCTTTGGGGAGGCATACCCTAAGGGAGAAGCCAGCTGGGTGGAGTAGGCTAATGACTCCTCTCCAGAGGAATCCTTCTCCTCTGAGAAAGTGTCCACAGTTATCCTTTTGAAGGAAGTGAAAGAAGAAAAGGGCTGCAGAGGAACAGAAGATGGAGAAGGGTTGGCAAAGGACCATAAAGGCATTAAAGAGGCTTTGAGGAAAAGCTTCCCAATTATGGGGCTGCTGAAGGGTGGCAGGAGACACATTTAGTTTTAGCAGTCTTCTTTTTAGAGGGTTCCATATGATGAAATGTGGCAGGACCGGACATCAGCCTACACTCAATGATATCGGAAAGCACATCTTCATGCACCGTAATTTGTGTGGCACCACAAGGGCCCTCAGATATAATAAAAGCCTGGGTTCCCCCTTATCACCCTGACTGGATGCCTGCCCTTCCCTCACAGATGTGTCAGTGGACTCCCTTGGGGCCTCCACTGTGGTACCAGCCGAAGGTACATCCACCACCTCTTGTGCAGTTTCTGGGCCTACACTGGCCTTGGGAGCAATAACCGGAAGAGAGGGTGCAGCTGAAGATTCAGGCCATGAATTTTTAGCCTTCTTCAGTACAGGCTCATCCAAATGGCCCGACATTACATCCATTTCATGTGCAAGGCGCTTAAGTTGCTGGTTTTCTAAATATAATTTTAGGAAGGCTAGCTGACTCCTGAAGGTCTTAGGGACAAAGGATTTGCAAATAGGACACTCGGTGTGGTCGTGGTCTGGGCCTAGACAAAAAAGTCAAAGCTCATGGAAGTCTTTATGTAGAATCTGCATTCCATACTGACACTTGCCCTTCCTAGCTGACATGAACCCAACAAACAACCATCAGCAAAAATTTTTAGAAGAAAAAACCTCAAAGGAGACTTATCTGATAACTGGAACACATCTGTTCTGATGAGCAAACATTTGGAGCAGGCAATTGGGCAGGCAGCAGAAAAGTTCTGAGGTAGGCTTGTGCTGATGTCCACTTTATACCCGATGTTTCTTTATGGCCAATGTACGCATTGTGTGGTGCAGCACAGCACGTACTCTGCAGTAGCATTAAGGCTTTTGGATAATGGCTGGACGTACGAGTCCACCAGAGGTGGACTCCCTTATGTTATGAATACTGCAGCATATGAATGGAAGGACATGTTTGATTACATAGGGAGCAAATGTTGTCAAGGTAATCTTTTGCACAAGTCCACTGAGTTATTATACAGTACTTTTGTAAAGTAGTTAATGCTATAAACAGTAATGCATTATTTTTACTTATGAAGTTCAACCTGAGATTTAAGACGTACTGCTGCCAGAACAAATTTTGTATTGTAATATTGAAGGGGCAATGTTTCTCATTAATATAAATCCATAATTTCTCCACTGGGGACAGTGCCAAAATATGTGAAAAATGTCATATACTGAACAGGTAGGAAAAAAAAACTTGATATAAATAAGAAATTTCTGGAAGCATTTAAATAAGACTTAGAATAAAAAAATATATTGTTTATAAAAAGCTTATTAGACAAGCTTTAATACACAGAATATTTTCCATAAGTCTAATCCTACATTTTACTCTTTAATGTGGAATCCTGACTGAGTCAACAACAAAAATGAAAAGCCTGATTTTTAAGTGTTACATGCAATATCAACTTATGGTTTCCACGGTGGTACGGCGGTAGCATTGTTACCTCACAGCAAGAGGTTTTCCCATTTGACTCTCGGCTGGGCTTGGGAGGGCCTTGTGTGTGGAGTCTGCATGTCCCTGCGGTTGTGTAGCGTTCGAAAGACATGCATGCGTAAATGGGCATTCCTTCGTTGAAGGTTGGGCATCGAGCTGGCACCTCGGAGTTTCGTAAAAATCTACTGCCAATCATTAGTGGACCAGAGTTCCGCTGTGGTGACCCCTTACCCGGAAAAAGCCGAAAGACATGCAATATCAACTTATATGTAGAAGCAACTAATATAGAAGATTGTAATTCATCTTTCAAAGGTAAAAAAAGAGAAAACTTTTCACTATTGACCTGCAAGGGCCTAAGCAAAGCTCATGATACTAACCAGATACTGTTAACATTAGCTACATAGGACAACACCATGGCATAGAGAATAAAGCCCTAAATACAGCCCAGGTAACACAGATTCACTTCATAACTCAGGTGTCTGAGGTCCTGGCAAAGTGAGATGAGCATTCCGATCCTGGAAGGAGAGGGATGCTGTCTTGGTATTTCCTGCAATGAACCCTGGTGGTGGCTAGAAATGCCACTGAAAGGGGGTGTAATCCAAACAAGGGAAGGGTGGTGGACCTTGCTGAGTTGCTGTACTGGGGGGGATTGATACATCACACTTCCTCATTGCATGCCCACCCATCAAATGCAACCATACAAAACCACAATGGAGTCAGACGTAATGGGGTAAGCCATTAAGAAATACCCCGCACCCCCAGCTGAACATGGATGCTTAGACACCTCAAAAAGCCCTTAGGTTCTGAGCTGGCCCAAGCTCAAATCAGTAAAAGTCTGGGTGGGCATAAGGAGAGGCTAGTAGAACTTGTGATGGACATGGCACACTGGGGTAGGTGATGCAGGATGAACTCGGGGAGCAAAAAGTACTTAAAAATTAGGTGCGTAACCTTTTGGGAGGAGCTAAAAATCCACAAATTTCAAAAGGAGACAAAGTCCCTCACAAAGAAATCAGATATTAAAAAGCATCTCAAAAGAGGTATGTCAGATGCTGATATCACAGAACACCTTACTGAGACATTTGTTGGGCAAAAATAAAAATTTAGAAAGGGTTAATTTTGTGGAGAAAATTTGAAAAGTTTCAATTAACAGTAAAAAAACTATGTGATTGAATTTTCTTTAGTAAGGTTTTAAACATGAAAGGTATAGCCAGAAAACTACATCATATTAATAATACAGGTTTTGTCCATATGTTACCCCAAGCTGGTAGCCAGACATGACTTATAATGTTTGAAGAAAGAGAATGGAAACTTCCTGAGGAGTTTGAACTCAAAACTACTAATGAAAATGTGGAAGAATCAAACCACCACAGCATCTAGGTGCAGGTCAGTTGTAACACACTGACCCTGAGTGATTTAAATAATCAGACGGTGAAATTTCTTTACGTACAGACAATTTTTTTTTTTTGTAACTGGAGTCATGAGACATTTATATAAAAGAAAGCTCATTTTAATTACTGCAATCTTAGAAAGAAGAAAACAGTAGGACGTTCCATATTGCGTAATCTTCCTGAATTAATAATTATTACATATACTAGTAATGCTATATTTAACATTACTTTGAGAAGATGTAATTCTTAAGAATTTCAGTGAGGCAGATAATTTAATCCCAAACAGATCGGGTAGATTGATTTGTATTGTTAATATTTAGGGAATAATATGAGCAAAAAGAAAAATTATAAATAGAAAAGTGGAATATCATTCTGAGAGTATTCAAAGTACATATTAATGTTATAAGCAAAAACTGTAAATGGATAGCTTGTGTGTATATATATATATATATATATATATATATATATATATATATATGTGTGTGTGTGTGTGTGTGTATCATGCATATACAAACACGCACACAGATATATATATATATATATATATATATATATATATATATATATGTATCTACACACATACACATATACCCCTCTCTCTCTCTCTCTATATATATATATATATATATATATATATATATATATATATCTATGTATATATATATATAGAGAGAGAGAGAGATAAAGAAAAATTAAACAAGTAGCAGGCAAGAGGGCAGCCTTGCCTAATAACTTAGAGGTATCTGCAGTTAATATAAAAATGTTTCTTGATGAATGGCTTTCAATATGAAAAGTGTGTCTACTGAAATGCCTGTCTTTTGGACAGAGGTAAATGAGTATAAGAACATTTTGATAGCTTATTGATAAGGGTTTTATAAAGTCAGAAGTGAAACCATCAAGCCCGAGAATATTATATAGTTATACTGTCCTCATAATATCCAACACCTCTTGTAATCACAAAGGAAAATTTAGTAATGCATAATGTTTGCCTGATACAGATACAAGATTTATCAAATCCAAAGGGCTGATTGTCAGATTCCTGGGAAGTAGTACTGGCAGAATTATACAAGTTTGAAAATAAATCCAAAAAGGATTGTAAAATAGCATTATTATCAGTTACGTCTTTGTCACCAATGCTTAAAGCTTTAGTTGCAGTAGATTATTTCTATACTTGAATGACTGATGCAACCAATTTAGCGGTTTGTCCAGCCTGCATCATTTTTTTCATATGCTCAGATTCAGTTACTCTTATTTTATTTAAAAGCTCATCCCAGTTTTAAAAATCATATTTATGATATAAAGTAATCCTATAACTCAGCTTTTAGTGATGCCCATTGAATATCAATGTTTTGATTGGAAGTAGATGTAGCTATTAAAAACTATGTAAGCAATGATTCCCAAAGTCAATACGTTAAGGGTTTAGTACAACATTAGGGTTCAGGGCCCACCTTGACTGTTTTTAAGTTGAAGTTATGAGTTTACTTTGGTCAAAGCAAAGTTGTATTTAGGAATGATCTGAAACCTATTTTAGTTGGATATAATAGTCAAATATAATGGGACTAAGAAAATCTGAAATTTAGAATACATTTATTCTGTGATTTGTTATAATTAATGTAAGAAAAGTGTGAACTATTTTGAAAAGGGAGGAGAAAAGAATCAATTAAACTGTGACCTTCATTTAAGTCTGTAATAGCCCTGGAAACAACATAATTAAAGATTTTTTTAAAAATGCTTTGTCCCTGCTCTAACCCTGACTGATATCTCTTTCCCCTTCTTGCTTTCTCTACTCCACTGTTCTATGTCACATACCTGTAATATTGATTACCGTTTTACTACTTAAAAAAATGGTTTATAATTCAAAATTTTGTTCTTTTGATTGCTATCTCTCAAATGATTGCTCTCTGTATTTGATCTTAGCTTTAACCTACTAAAGGACTCTGTACAAGTTTATCTGAACCTCAATGTAACAATGTGCTATAATTCATTTGACTATTACTGTATGTAATCTCTGTCACTGCTAATGCTTGCAGCTTTTCTCCCCGGGTATCTACTGAAAATGAACATATATCCAGCTAGACTACCCCGGTCAACAAATGTAAAATAAAAATAAAATAAATAAATAAATAAATTTTTGTACTCAGTTTTCTGCCTTTCACCCCATTTATAACTTCTTTCCAATCACCAGTTCTAATGAGAGAGTAATTTATAAATCTATTTAAAAATAAATTAAAAGGTCCTAAGAAGTAAAGCTGGTTTGAACAATAAGTGTATATACTGAAGAGGTAGATCAATCTGTCCAAATGAGGGAATCTAAACATAATATAGCAAAATCAACCATGCATGTCAGCACCTGATGGTATAATGCAGATCTCTGATGCCCTCTTGATAAGAACAGCTGTAACTAGCTTATGCTTAAAATTGCCTGCTACTACTAAAATACAGGTTAGCCATTTTATTTATTTGCTGTGTGATTCCACTACAATCTCAGAACATGGGTGTCCTGGATCATAGAAATATTAGCACTGAGATTACAGAAGTGTGAAAATTGTTTCCCCTTATAAGACACATGAATGCCTCTAAGGTTACAAGACAACAATTGAGGGCAATTAGAGTAACCTGAAGTAAAGCTGCATGAACCTGCAAGAGCACAGTGGAGAGGGTGAAAAAGAGTTTGTAGTAATACAGCCAACACTTGTTTGAAATGTTGTTACAACTACAAAAAAAGAATTTGTTTATAAATGTAAACTTTCAATAGAAACTTATATGCTGACAAAAAAACATTGAAAAGCTGTGATTTTATATGAAAAGTAAAATATCCTGAGTAAAGGGCAACAAAGTGAGCTGGTGGTGTAACATAGAGCAAAAAGAGTGCCCTAAAGCAAAGCTGCATAAACCAGTGGGTGCTTGCAGAGGGGATAAGACAGAGAACACAGTAAGGAGAGTTGCTCTCTAGCTGAGGCTATAATTTTAACTCGGAGCAAAATCTTATCTAAGGCATAAAATGAGAACAGTTATTTTGTTTCACATTTAACCCTCCTGCAAAGAGAGAAATTGCTTATAAATGTAGACATACAACATGAGCTGAAAGAGTAGGAGAAAAGCTATAATTTTATACCACAAATAACAGCATCTTAAGTCTTAGTATAGAAAGCTGAAGCTGAAATATATAAACAAACATGTCTGCTGTGTGCTTAAATGTGTTTGTTGGAATCAAAGACAATGCAAAAACAGGCTGGATAAATTAAACTGCAATGCCGCACCAAAGCTTATACTTTACACCGGAGGATGTTTGACTGAAACACGTACCAAAATAAAAATAAAAGGAACTTACATGAACAACCCTTGCGGAACAGTGCCACAAAAGAACATTAGATGCCAGCTTACCCACAGTAAAAGATAACACTTACTATTAAAATTATTTTTGGGGGTTAAAACCTTCTAAATATGTAACTCTTTGCTCTGATCTAAATTTCAACAGAAGTTTGTTTCACACATGTTTGATCCATCTAATGTCTAGTGGAAATACACTCTCAGTGGACACAACTAAGAAAAAATGAAGACACCGAAATGTAAGCTAAGAGAAGGTCAGCTTTTTTTCAAAAAATAACACCAAGGTGTAACGAACTTGTACAACATGTAGCATAATTAAAAGGAATTTACAAAACAGCACTTGACCTACATTGTGCCAATGCTAAGTAGTGGAACAAAAAAGCAGATAAAAAAATTACAAATGGTGCATATAATAAAGGATAGCTTAAGATATGGAATAGATGCAGATCTCCAAACATTGTTCAAGTTTGCTGAAACGTGTAGCATACTAGAAGAACATCTCTCAATTCCTCTGAAAGTCGGAAGGAAGCTGAAAAACTACACCAACAGACTACAGTAAAATACATTTTCAACTGAAGAAATATCTGAAACACTGCTAAAATATTAACAAAACTTAATTTAAAGACTTAGGGATAGCATAGATGCACCTTCTCAGCTCAACTGCCATTTCTGAATCTGACATGATCGATAAAACACCTGATATTTATAACACACTGGTTTCTACTAATAAAATACTGAGGATGGATAGGATGGCCGAGTACAATTGGTGCTGCATTACATTGTAACTTACTAAGGACACCTGCATTACATTCTAGGTCTGGCATTTGTGAATTATAATAGTCACATTTGCATGTTGCTTCACAGCAGGGCTTGTCATATGCAACTATATATGTAGTATTTCTCAGGTTCTTGGATGTTGCAGCATACCATTGCTGGTTGTGATAATTTACAGACCTATCAAGCACAACTACATGTATCTGATCTTCAATATTTTGCTTGATTATTGTGTGTGATATAGATACCTATTATGCAATTGTGTGAGAGAATATCAGTATGTTTCTTTTGTTGATGGATAAGTCAGTGCATCGTATGTTGATTGTTTATGTTAAAGATCTGTGAGTGATTATTTGACCAAGTAAATGAATGGGAAGTTAAGTGTTTGTGTGTGCGCACTTGTGTGCATCTGAGCAATCTGTGGCTGAGCATGTAAGTGAATGAATTTGAAGAATAAGTGAATGATCAATGTATGTGTGAGTATAGCTGAAAGTGAGCAAAAGCACGGTGCAGTGAGTGCACAAGTGCGTGCCTGAAAGTGCTCTGTAGTGAATGCTATGCTAATTGGAAAAAAGACGACCTACCAGAAGCAATCACTTGTCCAAGAAGAGCAGGATACCCAAATTCTGAGTGGAATGACGTTGCAGGTGAGTGATGATCAGAGAGTTATGATGAGAATGTAGGGAGGAGGAGGAGACCTGCACAGAAAACAACAGAGAAAGGAAAATGGATTAGGAGTGGGTAATTACTGATCAATTGTGTTAATTAACAGCATAACAAACAGAAGATTCATTTGTAGCAGAATCAGGATGTCCACAACCAATAGGCAGGTAAGTAAGCATCAGCAGAAGTTAAAACTAAAGTAAATACACACAATATAGTGATGTCAGGAAAGAAGTAATGCAATATGCAGTAAAATGAATTCAAACCAAAGGTAGCGATGCCGTAGTGCTGTAAGGGGTATCACATAGCAGTAGAGCCACACAGTGAATGTATAACAGAGAAAGCGTAGCTAAGTCAGGTGCTCCAGGGTGGCACAGATAACGACTGAGGTTATGAGTGATGACATACAGGTTCATGGCTGAGTTCTAGGCTAATGACCACTGGGGCCCTTATAAGCCTTAGCAGCCATCCTAATTGTATCCCACATATTTATGTGCTTTGAGGTTATTTAAGGGGTGTATGTAAGCTACATAAGATTTACAGGCTGCCTCTGCCCATTAGAGACATAGATGCTAGACCCAGGGTTCATCTCTAATTTCCCATCCACTGGTCCAGATGTTAGTTGAACAGGGTTAGGGAAGAGCTCTGCTTCAGAGATGGGAAGCCTTTTAAAGAGAAGGGGTGTTCTCCGAGCCACACATCTGTCCCTCCAGCATGTCCTATTTATGTCTCAAACAAAGATTAAATCCCTAAATGAAGTAATTCTGACGCCATTTGTTTTGCACATATACAAAAGGTCCATCAGAGTGAGATGCAAGGATGCCTCACAAGGCAGGCATAGATTACCTCTCAAACATCTGCAGGAAACAGAGTATAGAGATATGGCTTTGAGGAGCTCTGCAGAGGACACATTGTTGATGCCCTGTATATTCTGTCGTGTGCCTGGTCAGGTACATACCAACGTGACTTTTTTAATAAATGATGGACCTGATGAGGGCTGAATACAGCGGCACGATGACATCCTTGGACCTAGATTCCACACCCTTCTTTATAAGTTGTGCAACACAGAATTATTTCCTTACTACCTTATACATGTTGGTCAAAAGCCAGATTACTATTTACATGCGTACCCAAATCCCTGACTATTGAGTCTTTACTTAGGGGTGTGCTATTGATGAGTAATTTCCTAGAGCATCTGATTTCACAAAGGGTGGTATTATAAATTTCTTGGCAACAAGTTTTAAGCTGTGGCTTTGGTACCAGTTATTAATTTAAGTTAGTCTTTCCTGCAGGATGTTAGTGCCTTCGTGGGGCTCTTGACACACCCCTATAGTGCCTTTTTAAGGTGGTGTTCCAAAGAGCAAATTACCACCATAACAGCTATAAATAAATGCAATCTGAGGGTCATGCTGCTCAAAGCTAGAAGTCTAAATCTCAAGATGCACTCACTCGAAGCACTCCTCAAAATGGAGAATATTGATATTTGTGCTATAAAAGAGACCTGGTTTAAAGCAACAGAAAGCACCCCTGCACTAACAGGATATAACTCATTCCACACCTTTCGGCCCTAGAACATGGACCAAAGCTTCAAAGGCGGTGGTCTCTCTATATTCATAAAGGATATCCACACCTCCATTCTAGTAGCCCAGCATAACACATCAGAGATACTCCAAGTACAACTAACATTGGGTAAGATGGCGATTCAGGTCATAGCCTGCTATAGTTCCCCAACCATATTCCAAGACTCTCACTCCACATTCCTAAGCACCCTGGAAACTATTAAGGTCGAACCCAACACTCTCATACTAGCTGACTTCAACTACCCCTCCATCAAATGGGAAAACTACTCATGCACCAATGCACTGGCCCAACACTTCCTGAAATTAATCATTTAAAATGCTCTAGACCAGTTCATTGTTACCCCCACTAGAGGACGCAACATCCTTGACATGGTTATTACTAATATGGGCAACTGTTGCTCTACAACAATAGTCAATTCCTCCCTGGTTAGATATGACCACAAACTAATCACCATGGAAATTCCCATCTCACCCACAACCCCCGCAAAGGTATCCACAATGAAAATCTTCTCCAAAGCTGACGTTGGACTCCTAAAAACAGAGGTGGCTAATTTCACGGCACCCATGCCAATGGAAAATAGATGCATGACTGCCAAATCATACACCAATGCACTGTACGAACACGTACATAAATGCATAGAACTAGCCATACTCAACAGAACCAAGACGCTTTCCTCCAAAAAAGGAAGCCAATCCCGTGGTCCGCTGCCATTAATAAACTCTACAACAGAAGGAAGAAACTGTTGCAGGAAAAGGTGAAGTCCCAAGACTGGAAAAATTCCCCCATTAGCCTCAACAAAAAGTTGAGATCCCTCATCAAAACCTCCAAAGCCAGCTATGAAGGCAGAATTGTGGGAGACACTAAAAACAACCACAAAGCCTTCTATAGTTATATCAAGAATCTCCACGGCAATACCCAAGTTTGCTCCTAGTTACTACACAATGGTACCTCCTATACTAAGCCAACAGATATTACCAACATACTGACTGACAGATTCAGTGTCAACTTTACCCCACTCTCCCCCTGCAGAAGGACCAATATCAATACCGGGAGAATGCCAGGCACCCAGTATTACTGCAGCATAGGTTAAAGCTGCATTGTTCAAGACCAAGAATACAGCTTCCATGGGACACGGCAATATTCCTGGGTGTGTTCTACATGAATTACAAAGTGTACTGGCACCACATCTGTGTGCCCTGTTCACTCACAGCCTCACCTCAGGCTTTGTCCCTACTGAATGGTGCACTGCTACAGTCATCCCTCTCCATAAAGGAGGAGCGACTACAGACCCTGAAAATTGTCGCCACATTAGCCTGATGAGTCTGATATGTAAGGCTAAGGAGCGCATCATCATGGCCCTAATTAACAAGGATATAGGGAATCTCCAAACTCTAGATCCCATGCAATTTGGCTTTGTGAAAGGTAGATCATGCCTGCTTAACTTGGTTGACTTCTTTGGGTCAGTCACCAGAGCTGTAGATGAGGGTAAGGCAATTCATACAGCCAACCTCTATCTGGCCAAGGCCTTTGAAACCATTCCTCACTCAGGAATTATTGATAAACTCACCAAACTAGGCATCAACCCCTATACCATTAGGTGGGTTGCAACCTGGCTCAGAGATAGAACCCACAGTGTGAAAGTAGAGGACTCCAAGTCAGACTGCCGACCAGTCATGAGTGGGGTCCCACAGAGATCGGTCCTGGGTCCTCTCCTGTTTAGCATCTACTTCTCAGAAGTCCAGGCCAACACGGAGGAACTCTGGCTGACCAAGTTCACAGATGACTGCAAGCTGGGAGTCATTATTAACTCTCCAAGTGGTGCAGGCATTCCACAGAAAGGCCTAACTGAGACCAATGACTGGTATCAAAGTCATGACCTCATGATTAATGCCAAAAAATGCATCATCATCATCTCCTCTGGGAAAAACTCAGTTCCCACTAATTACCAAACTGATGAGAGAACACTGAAGGCGTTATAAGAGATCTGGGGACACAGGTTGACAGCAACCTCTCCTTTAACCACCACATTGCCACTGTGGTCAGAAAGTCCTCCTATGTGGCACATCTCATTACCTAGAGTTTTGCATCCAGGAAGAAAGAGGTCATCATTTCTCTCTACTCTTCCCTCATTAGACCAATCATAGAGTATAATGCCTCATTTGGCATGTACCTCACTAGACACCTGCAACAGCTGGAGAGGCCACAAAGGTACCTCACGAAGAGGATCCGAGGCCTTAAACACATGTCCTACATGGACAGACTCAAAAAACCCAGCTATTCTCCGTCTCATATTGTCAACTAAGAAGCTATCTCTGCTTGACTTACAAAGCCATGTCTGACTCAGCTCTGTTAGAAATGCTACATCTAAAGAAATCCCAATCCCTCTACACTACACACTCCAGAGACCTAAACCTCATTACCACAATCAACAGAATACGCTGGAGGGACAGGTTCATAACCCAGAAACTGCCCATGCTCTGGAACAGACTTCCCATACATGTCGAGCAGAGCACCTCACTGGCCCTCTTCAAGAGAAATCTTGATGAGTAGATGGGAAATAGAAAGTTCAACCCAGGGATCACTCCAATGGCTCTACTTGATAGAGGCACTGGGAACTAACGTCAGGCGGTACAATGCCAGGGCACTTCTATGGGCTAGGCTTGTAAAGGCTCCAGGGCCATTAACCTAGTACACACCTATGAACCTATGACTGCTCCTACTTTGTAATCATCTGCATACTTGGTCAGCCAGAGGCACTGGACATTGTTCTTGACTTGTGATAAGTAGATGCCAAAAGTGAACTGACCCAGTACAGAGCCCTGAGGGACTCCACTTTCTAGAACTGATCTCCACTGTCCTAACTTCCTGAGTCCTATCTGAGAAGAAGTTGTCTATCTAGCGTGTAAAATAGGGGTTTAGGCCTATATCCCAGAGTTTGGTTACAATAACCAAGTGGGGCATTGTATCAAATGAACGGTCTGATGAAGCAACGAAGGTTGCGAAAGCGCTCACCTCTTTTTACTTTGTTTAAATAAAGACGTTATTGTGTGGTACCCGGTATAGTGTTTTCTCTCATATACATTGTATCAAATGCATTAACTAGGTCAAGGTAGGCAGTATGCACCATTTTGCCCTCCTCCATTGCCTTGGTGACCTTTTCAAAGAAGTCCACCAGACTGAGTAGGCATGATCTGCCACTGATGAAACCAAACTGGGTTAGATCCAGTTGTTTGAAGGTTTTTCTGTGTCCTTATTATTTCCATGATAATTCTTTCCACGGATTTGCATACAAGGCTAGTCTGAATCATGGGTCTGTTGTTCCCACGGTCCGCTGACCATGGCCGTTCTTCATTCGTGTGGCACAATGCCCATCTGGAGGCTATGATTAAACAGTGACTATAGTGGCCCCACTAGGTTATGATTCAGGCTGATGAGGGGATATCTTGGGATATTACTTGGGTCCGTCGATGCAGTGCTTTTGGCCTTAGACAGCACATCTAGGACCTGTTCCCTATTACTAGCTTGGGGGTGTTGTTGATGCTATTTCCAGGGAAGATTTGGGGTGAAATAGGAGCTGAATTTGTCAGCCAGTAGATTTGCTATATCTTATGGTTCCATGCAGATGACTCCATTTACAATCAGTCTTGCACACTGCTGTGTGCTGCCTTTCACATTTTGGGCATAGCTAAAGAAAGACTTGTGGTGGTTGTATGCCTGGGGGGCTATCTTGCCATAAAAAAAAATACTTATTTTGCCCTCTTAATTGTTTATTTAGACTGATGCCAGTGTTTTTATCATGCTTTGTGAAGCACATCTTCATTTTGGCTATGACTTTTTTTGTTGTACAACCTGTTTATGTTTGGAATCCACATGGGTGTTTTTTTTTATGTTAGTTCTGGGCTTATTTCTGGTAGGCACAGCTGTCTCTATGTATTTACTGACATGATTGTACAGGTTTTCTGTGAACAATTCTGAGAGGCAGCTGTGTTTGGAGCACTGAAATTACGACAGGTTAGCACTTAGCAGTAGGATGTTTGCCTTAGAATAGTTCCTAAATATTATGGTGCTCAGGGTTACAGATATTTTACAGCATTCTCCCATGTTTGTGAGTACTATGTTGAGAATGTTTTCACCCCTAGTGGGAATATGGTTACCTGGTCCAAGGTCTTTGTGCTCACAAAGTTCAGTAATCTCTGAGCCTGCGAGTTTGGGGTTGTGCAAGTATCCCAAATACATGTCAGTGTCAAAACAGTCACTCTGCAGTACCACACAGTCTATTCACAATCAGCCTTGGATGTCATCTGTCTTCTAGGGTTACCACCTGTCCCACTTTGCGAGGGACAGTCCCTCTTTGGCCAGTTGTGTCCTGCAAACAAACTGAACAAATGGCAAATGTCCTGATATCTTAGGACAAAAATATTTCCTATATTTTCTTTAATAGTAGCATAAAACAGTTATTTTGTATCTGAAACACCAAAATATTATAATAAACAGAATAAGCAACTCAAATGCTACAAGAATAAGTTGCTATTCTGGCAAAAAGTAAATTGCTGTCCTGTGTACTGGCCGTGGGTATGTTTTGCCCTGCAAAATCCGACGTTCCTAACACAAATGTCCCACTTTGGGCACTTGAAAAGGTGGCAACCCTACTGTCTTCGTTTTAGACAAGGTACAGATCCATTAATGAAGCTCCTCTGAATACAATCCTTTTCTGCTTAGAGATTCATGACTACTAGGTCTTTGATAGTGATGACCCACTTTGATAATAGAAGCTGTAGTTGAAGATGCCAGGATTCTACAACATGCTTTGTGGACATTCAGCTCTAAGAAATGCCTGGTGCCATACTTTTTGGGATTTCCCAAAACACAGTGTGTTTTAAAGAAAGCCAAGATCACACCCAGAATGTATAGTAGGGTGTCCTATAGTACAGGGAAGGCATTATGCACATCTTTAGGCATTATACATGACACTGCCAAAATCAGTTCAGTTTGGAGAGCAAATACAGGATCGGTACTGTGACGCCCCTGCACTGGCCCAGTAATTAAGGAGCCTCAATCTTCACCACTAGCACCAGTGAGGGACATACACATTGGGAGGATGACAAGTATGCACACAGTAAAATACAATTTCCCTTAAGAGCATACAGTGATCACAATCAGTCTGGGGCCGGTTTCTCCCTCTCTCTCCAGATCCACAATAAGACTCCCCATTGGCACAGCTATAGGCAACCAAGTGGTCAAGCCAAAATCTCCAGCACCCTCTCTGTCCAACCAGTCCTTCGTGTCCCTGCCCAAGTAGCTGACACGCACAAACTTTAAGATTTGATTTATATACAGACACTCCTGGTGAAGGCTGGCACAGGTTCACTAGCATTGCCCCATTCATTCATACTATAAGGTAGTACCAGCTGCCACCAACCACTCTTTATCAGCTACTATAAGGCCCTTCCCAAAGGTGATCACTTCTACTGTGTAATGTTACTATTATCCAAATGGTAAGTGTGTCAAAGACTGAGGCTATTTAGGAGTGGCCTATACAGTCACCAAATACATATGCAAATACGCTAAGAGCTTAAATATCTCTAAACAAACCAGCCACAATTAAAAAGTTTAAATATTTAATAATAAATAAAATCACAATACAATACTCAATACCTCAACAGAGTGACAGAGTTCAGAATCACAGGAAATATTTTAAAACAACATTGCAGGACAGTCTCACATTAATACAGAAAACATCTAAACTAATCTTGCTGTATTCCTATCTATCTCTAAGAGAAATCACTGTACCTAAATCTTACAGAGCAAGGCAAATATAGATGAGAAGTGGTGAAGATGGATGTGTTCAGATCCAAGACAAGATACAAAATGCACCGACTCACTCTCTGAGATAGTTCTTAAGTTACTATCAAACATTTCTACTGGGTTATCTAAGGTTACATCATTCTTGTCACCTCTGCCTTTAGTTTCCAGGCCAACAGAAACCTAAACGTTAGCACCTCAGTGTCAAGAGTACATATTTCTTAGAAGCTGACACTTCTTTCTTAGAAGCTTGCCTGAAACTAGAAGTCATAAAACTGTTACACACTTTTGCCTTTGAAACCTGTAATTATTTCTGTTTCCAGACAACAGAAAGAATTTTTAGCTGCAGACATTCTGCCCTCTAGCTGTGGTAAACACAATCATAAAACTCTTGTCAACTTATTTTCTTAGAGTTTTGCAAGTTAACTCTGTTCTTTTCCAGTAGGGTACACTGTGGTTACATTCTTAAAGCTCAGCACATAACATACAGTTTTCTTACATTTGTAGGAAAAGTATACAAATCATATTACTATTTACAAATGACAAAATTATTTACAAAATTCTAGCTAGCTGGGCTGGCAGCTTCACAGGTACCATATAGAGTGGCAGACAACATTGCTGGACTTGCCTCCATAGGATTTTCCTGAGGTAGAAATTAACCACCATGAAAGTGTGAATGAAAAAATACCAAGTAATGACTTTCAAAACTTCAGTTTCAAAAATCAAAGAATCAATACAATACTTCAGCGGTGATGTGAATTTCCTTATCCAAGTGAAAGAGGTTCTCAAACATCACACAGTATGCAGTCTCATACTTACGGCTCATGTGTATTACCACATGTGGCAGGTACTATTAGACATTATCTCCCCCCTCCCCCACCAAACTTGGCCTGAACAGTTGCTTACATGCAGACATTTTAGTGAAGGAAAGTATCACCCATCGTTAACACTGTGGATTCCAGGAGGTTTTTAAACTTATCCATCATGTTAGGGTAAGGACATTTTTTACTTTATACATTTCTTAACTGAGTAAACCCACTGGATACTAGTATCCCTTTTCGAGTGTGACCCAGGAGCACTGGATGTCTATATGCTCAAGAGAATAGGATGGAGTCATATAGTAGGCAAATGGAGGCAGAAAAACTCAGCCACATATACTAGGCTGCAGGAAGTAGCTTGCTAACTGATCAGAGCGTTAACCCTCTGTTCTAACTTCCAGACAGTGATTTCATTTTTTTTTGTCCTCAATCAGATTACCTAGAAATACCCGCGGTGGTGGTGGTGCTGCGGTAGCGTTGTCGCCTCACAGTAAAATGCTGTCCAGTTCGATTCTCAGCTAGAGCGTCTTCTGCGTAGAGACATGTGTGAATGGGCGTACCTTTGTTGAAGGTTGTGCATCAGGCCTGGCAAGCCGGTATGTAAAAATCAACTGCCGAGTTCCGCTGTGGCGACCCCTAACCGGGAAAAGCCGAAAGACAAAATCAGATTACCTAGAAATATCTATTCTGTGGGGAAAACAGTAGGGTCAAAGTCCCTGAATGCAGAGATGTTGTTAGGAAGCCTCAGCAATTTTTTCCCTTGCATTGCCTACCTATGAACCTTGGCCAGCTATAACAGGTGCCATAGGAGGTCTGAAACAGTGTTTGTGAACCTTAGGTAAGTCATGTAATGTTAGGATAACCAGGTGTAAATCATAAAAATATTCAAATAATCCATGAGTCATCAACCCACTAATATGTAAATCATATAACTAAGAATTTACATTAGCAATCCAAGTGGGTATTTGGAACTTTGGAATAGATTTGTACATTTCAACATCATTAAGTAAAAGCATCATTTGTTCTAAATAAAAAAGATCTTATATAACAGTGACACCTCCTTTATCAGAAGTAGTAATTTCTGTTTGTTCATTTAATTTTAACTGTGTAAGAGCTGTCTGCTGAGCATTAGATTTTTATATCCATTCTTACATCTGTAAAAAAACTGGTATCTTGTTTAAAAACAACTCAGAAATCTCTCTCTCACACATATCAAGAAACACTTCCAATAAAGATGGGTTAACCTTCCAAAGATTTAATTCCAGTTAATGGTTCCTGTACATTTCTCTCCCAGCCCTGTATATCCAAATCAGTGCATGCATTCATTGTGAATCTGTTTACCTGCCAAAAATTACCCTGAGTTCTTGGCGATTTTTTTTGCCTGCCCAGCTTATCCATTTTTGAATACCTACTGCAGTTCTTGAAGATCTCCCATGCTACCCAGAATATTCAGCATTATCACGGTATACAACTATTAGGAGTTATGAGATGTGTTCATCTGTCCAATGTAGCACTACTTTCATGGATCTCTCAGTACCTGCTCTGTATATGAAGGCTAAGGCAATGAAGTTTTAGAGGATGCTTTTCCTCATCTAGCATACGGATTTCAGATAATAAACTGCTAAGGATCCCATCCCAGACCACTGCATAGAAAGTTTACAGATTTTTAATTACAGCAGCCAAACATCATTCAAATTATAGTTCAAATTCAATTTATATGTACACTCTCTTAAATTTAAGAGAATCCTAGAAACACCTGTTCTTCTAGCAGGAACAAAAATCAGCCCCCGCTTTAAAACATTGTCATGAATTTTGTTTAAGCAAAAACAAAATTCATGAAAACATTTTAAAGCTGGGTCTGACTTTTGAACTATATTTTGAATGGTTTGTTTGCGAACTTTCTCACTAATAAAACCTTCTACTTACAATCCACCTCTTAACCATACTATTAAAGTCTTTGAATCTACTTGTGAAAATGCCATTAGGGAACTATTATGTAATAAAATAAATAACGGGATATTTTGATTTATTTGCTGAAGAAAAACAAGCTTTAAGCAAAATTAGGAAGAATATAAAATTGAGAGTCATGAAGGCTGACAAGGGGAGAATTCTTGTCTTAATGGATCAAGAAAAGTATATTGAAAGCATTGAGCGAATGTTAAATAATGAGTATGTTAACGTGGATAGTTCATGTATTATACATTTATATGTTCTTTTTTATATGACAACTTTTGGGATGGCATTCTTGTTCAGGAAATGTATGACTTTTTTAACACTGAAAATCCCAGGATAGGTGTGTTATTTGGGATTCCTAAGATACATAAGAGTCTTGACAACCCCTGTTGTTTCTGCTCCCAACTATGTTACCAAAGGTATTTTTTTAATGGTAGATACATTACTAAATCCATTAGTTAGCAAGTTAGACTCATATATAAAAGATTCCTGGGACTTTCTGGAGAAGTTCTGGCAATTTAATGTTACGTATAAATTTAAGCCCGAGAGGAATATTATTTGAACTGTTGATATTTATTTATTTACTTTGCATTTGTTAACTGGGTTGGTCCAGATGGGTAAGAATTCACCCTTTTTCAGTGGAGAACCGAGGGGAAAAGCCCCAAACAGACATACAAGTAGAGACAAGTTTACAATAATACAGACAAAACAATGTTATGAATACAATGGATAATAAAAAAATAATGTACTCCATGGAATTAAACATAGCTAAATACAAAGGTATAATAATAAGGTTGTAAAAGGAAAAACAACGATAATAAATCCAAGATATCTGTTCTTTATTCACTGCGATACCATATGAAGAAGGAGTTTGTATGTATGTTAGACAATTTTTGAATATGTTTTCAGACATCCCCTCCCAGCAAGCTAATTTTTGTTGTTGTCTAACTGAGAGCTTATTAGATAATTTTATTTTTAATACACAATTTTATAAACAAAAGAAAGGTGTGGCTATGGGGTCCCAAGCCACCCCTTCATTTGCTAATATTGTGCTGGGTTGGTGGGAATTTACTGTTTTAAAGTTTATTAAGGACACCTTTAAAGTGGGTTTTTACAAATGGTCTGTGGATGATTTATTTTTTGTTTTAGAAGGGACATCCATGGACTATGAGAATCTCTTGACAGAGTTGAATGACAAGTCTGGATTTTTCAGGTTTGCTATGGGTGAAATTGGCCACAGTGCCAACATTTTAGATGTTACCTTAAAATTGGATAATGGTATGGAATTTGAAAGCTGTATTCATAGAAACAGAACTTTTACCAATAGTTATTTACATTACAAAAGTAACCATCCATATTTTATAAAAAGGAATTTGCCAAGAGACCAATATATTAGGGCAAATAGAATGACCACTAACGATTTATGTTTAAAAGAAGAATTTTCTTTTAAAACCAATTTGTTTTGAAACAGAGGGTATGGATAGACTGTTTTTAGAACAAATTGAAGTGGAAATAATGGATAAGAGAAACATTTTATTTCCACCTATTCTAAAACATCCCTTTGTGAGCAATAAAAAAACCTTAGGCAATGAAACTTCTAGTGAGAAAAGATCGGTTTGTGCCTTAGATATGACGGTTGATCGTCATAATATACGTTTCTATTATTCACAACTATTGGAAACTTTTACAAGGTGACAAAGATTTGTATAATATTGCAGAGAACACACCTAAATTTGTTTATAAGAATAATGTTAAATTTAAAATGTTTTACAACAAGATAATACAAAGAGTGTGTCTAATAGTATTTTTACGCAGAACTCCAGTGGTATGTATAAGTGTGGTCATTGCAACGTCTGTCGATATATATTAGAAGGCCCCTTTCTGTTGTTGAGCAACCCCACATATACCTTTACTATTAAATGGAGATTCATTTAAGACTAGGGGGTTGTTCATGTTTGTATTTAGGGTTTACATTAATAAGAAGTGATGTATTTTTGATTGATTTCATTGTTGTTTTAATTAATGCTGTTATTAAAGTCTTTTAGCTTTATTGGTTAGACAATATCCAGAGCATTGTTTGATTGGATATGTGAGTGTTTAAATATGTGTTTTTTAAGCTTTTCATTCTGAAGTCTTGTGATGAAAGTGGTCAATAAATAGTTTGGTACGCTAATTTCTCGGCTCCCCCGCTGTTTTGTTGCTCTTTATGAGGTTTTATTTGGTGTTTTTTATTTTACCTTGGTTTTTGTGATGTTTTTGCTAGTTTATAAAATACCAATAGCACTAGCTATATCCAAGTAATGTTCACCAGTGTGTTGTATGGGGTCCCTAATAAGGATGCACAAATACGCCATCATTTGTATGACATAGTCATACACACTCATTCAGATTAATTTTACCTGATAGATGGTGCCAAGATGAGTCTATTTTTGAACAGTGGGCAGCATGCCTTTGTATCTATAAACTGTAAACAAGAATGGTTTCTTATCTCAGAGTCTGTATTATACTTTGGAGCACTGGCAACCTGCTACAGATACTTATCTTGCATAATTCAAATGGTGTGATGATTAAGGTGAGTTGCATAGAGAAATATCTGTATAATGGCTTTGGAGGTTTTGTTTAATTCTGCAAGTCAATAAAATACAGCAGAATTATTTCAGTGTTGCCTGCTTAAATAATCTGTACAATATGGGCTAGTCTCAGTACCTCTTCGGTGTGCACTTTCAAAGTCAGATATTTCAGCTGTCATATTTTTACCAGGTCAAGCCAACCTTTTCACTTTTAACCTCACAATGTTTTGGTATTATGTCATTACTGGTTACCATGGCAACATACAGGAATAAATCAAACAGTGACTGAGTGCCAAGAAGGAGATAAGGAATGTAACATGGCTCAGAAACAAATTGCTGCACTGTTTAAAACAGACAGCAAGGAAACGAAAAAGGAAGTGTTACACATCAATAAGTAAAATAAAACAGAGTTGATGCAGCTTGCAGGCATTTAGCATAAGTATGCTTGATAAGAAAAGCTGTTTTTTTATTTTTAATTTTAAGTATGGTATACTCCAGAATGTGAACAAATTGCTTAACTTGAGCACAGTCTCTGTTGAAATGCAATTGAGAAGAATCTCATGACACATGTGTGGGTGTATGCAATGATTACCTGCCCTGTCATGTTTTTTTTTCAGAGATTTAAAAAAATATCTTAACCAGTTAGACCACTAGCATCTAATGCCATTGTAGACAGGTGACGTAGGAGCACTGTAAAGTTGATTGGACTGCTGAGTTGCACTTTACAAAACTGGAAATTAAAGGAGACAAGCACAAGTCTAAGCTTGAAACTTCCTAACAGCTTCTCTGCACTAAATGCCAGAAATTACTCTGAGGTATTTGGGTATAACATGCCCTAAACTGATCTCCAAAAGCTAACAAATCTTTCCTCCTAATGTCCGAATGAAAACTTAGTTACTTGAGAACCCTAAGAAAAGGACGTTCTGTAATAAAAGAAAAAGCTGAATGCATGCAAAAATGATTTTAAGTCTTAAGATGACACAAATGCTCTTGCTAAGCTAAACAAGGAACTCTGGATCTGGATCAAATCCACCAAAGCCAGATGTGAGGTAAAAATACCCACCCAGGTTAGGGTAACCTCACAGCCTTCTGTAACTAAGTTACAAACCTCAAAAAACAATGCTTAGCATTGTGTACAGCTAATATTAAATATCACATACTCAGACCCAAGGATATTCCCAATCTATTAGCAAATACATTTAGTTCAAACTGCACCCCCCCTATCCACCCAATATTCTAAGATCACATACCCACATCTATACCCCCAATCTCCAAAGAACAAGTCCTCACAGTGATATTTAAGGACAAGATACCACTTCTATGGGGTTGGACAACATACGAGAGTTGCATACAGGTCAGCCTGAAACATGACTTACCAGACATCCTACAGAGGTGGTTCAATATCAGTCTTGAAACAGGCTTTGTGCTGGATGAAGGAAGGACAGCAACAGTGATTCCCTTTCACAAAGGTGAGGTTTCAACAGACTTGGTAATTACAGGTCCATAAGCCTTACCAGCCCTATCGTTAAGGCCATGGAAAGCAACATTATGGAATTAATAAGGGCAAAGGTAAACTATACACTTTTGACCCAAGCCAGTTTGGACTCATTAAGGGAAAGCCCTGCCTACTAATCTTAGTGGACTTCTCTGAAAACGTTACTGTGACAATGGATGAGGGCAAATAAGTAGACAGCACACATCTAGCCTATCCCAAACAAATAGCTGGTGTCAGCACCATGGACTAAAACTAAAAGCCAAGAAATGCATAGTTGTATCCTTCAGTAAGCATGACTCTACTTGTAACATGCATTGACAAAAATTGACCCTATATCTGAAAACCTGTGCTGACAACAAATTGTCCTTTGATCACCACATATCCACAACTGTAAGGAAGTCCCTTTTCAATCAACACCTTATAGCTAAGAGTATGGTATCCAGGTCTAAGGATGTAATCATTCCACTGCATTCAGGCCTCTCACTGAATATAATGCCATTTCAATATACACTTTTCCAAACACTTGTCACAGCCAAAATGACCACAATGCTTCATTGCTAAGAAAATCAACGGCCTATGTCATAAAATCTAAGTGGACTGCCTCAAAGCCTTGTCAATTTGGTACCATGCTGGCTACTGAGAAATAGCCTGTGCCTCATGTACAAACCTTCAGCAGACCCTATTTTGTCATATTTATGCATGTCCAATGGCCACAAACACTCACTCAACGTATCTCAATTTCTCTGCAATATAAACAGAACATGTTGGATGGATAGGTATTTATCAAGAGTAATCCACTTCTGTGGAACCATCTTCCCACTTCAAATAAAGAAAGTACTTCTCTTTCTCTATTGAAATGTAGTTTGGATGAATGGATGGGCAACTACAAATTCAGCCCTGTGGTTTAGCACCTGCCTCCCCTCATGAATAGGGGCAACAAGTAAATGTCCCAACATATCCTTGTTCTGCCCACCTCTGAATTATTAGTATGGAAAACAAAAAGGCTAAAAACTACCATAAGAATGTAGGGATAGAATTTTTTAAATCCTCACAAATTGAACGTCTACCAAATACCTATGAACCCATGAGTAAAAGTAAAATGCTCTTTAAGACTGATTTCATGCATTATAAGAAGAGAAGAAACTGTCACATAAACAACAGAAATGAACAAATAATTAGAACAAGACACACCCTGGGATTCAGAAACATGACTAGTGTGACTGACTGCAAGTTGCTTCCAGCAATTGCAGCTCATAGTACAATGTGGTCTAAGGCTTACTACGCATTAAGAAGATGAAAATTTCCATCCAATTAGTAAACCTGCTCATGCCTGAAACAGGACCTGCTGTGAAAAAATCTCAGAATCCTGACTAGGATTGAGATGAGGAAAATAAAGTGCAGAGAGGAAGCATGTGTGCCTTCTTACAGCTTAGTCAGTTGGCACAATGATAAAACTGTACAAATTTGCTAAGATGTGAGAAGATGGGAAAACAAGCAAGCTATTTAAAGGGGCTACTGCAATGTTTAAATCAGATTTTTGACCATGGGGGGGGGTGGAAATGGGAGCAGAGGACAGATGGAAAAAGGGGCAGCAAGCAGAGGAGAAAATACAAGGGAAGCAAGGAAGGTAACGATTGTAGTGAAAGGGATGCTTGGGAAGGGTGTAAGAGAAGGTGAAGGTATGGTAAGAGGTTATGGGTTAGCAGCAGGAGCAAATGTGCAAACATATACAGGGAAGGTGCTGCCACACTGAGGGTGGAGGAAGACAGCTGATTCAAAGGCACACAAACAAAAGGAGGGCAGTGTTGATGGGGAGGATTAGTGGACAGCATTAATGACAAAATGGGGTCAGGGTGGGACTGTAGACCACGACCGCATCACTGGCACAACTGTGGCAGATTTTGTCCAAAATGGAAAAAAAAAAGTAAAAACAGAAAATAATTATAAAAGAAAAGGACAGTGACAAAGGAAGGGTGAGGAGAAAAAAATCTGCATAACTTAAATATAATTATTATATAAAACAATTTAATAAATGATGTCTTACAACAATATCATTACCGCTGTATAAAGGTGCAATCTGACTGCAGGAATGTATGATGTAAATGCAGATATACTAGGATGTGCTATCCGAACAAAGGAAGCACAGGTAGCAGTCCCGATGTGTGCAGGTGTGGCTGTGAAACTTATAGGAAAGGAATACTGATCTGTCTATATACTGCATGGGAAACAAGGTCAGCCTGTGTCTATCCACCATTCTATACCTATCTTGTTGTCTCACACTACCAGGAATACAGGAATCAAACTGCAAAAGTCACACACAGAAAAACCGAATGACTCAGTTGTTCATATTCTGAATTGCAGTCATCATGCAATATGAATATCCTGTACATCTTAATATAGGCAGTTTTACATGTCCAAAGTGACATACATTCATGCTGCTGGCAGATAGCTAGTGCAGTAATATACATTCTTAAACAATTGTAATTAGAAAAAAAATTAAATATGCATCCCTGCACTTAAGTCTTTCTACTCTCTAATACAGAAAATAATTCTCCTGTATGGCCTACTGAAGAGTGAAAAAACAATTAAGTAACATGCTTACAGCAGCTCCATGTACTTTGCAGAAAAGTAAATCTCTTTGTTGTCTGGAGTAGTGCTTGTAGTACATCTCTGCGGCCCTTTCTCTGACCTCTTCTTCTTCTCACCAGCTAAGAAGGTCAGGATGGCACCTCTTCAGGTCACTGTAATGGTGCTGGCACTGCACACCAAAGTGGGCTATGCCAGTGGCATCAGACATCTCTGGTAAGAATTTGCCAGGCATTGACTTTATTCTGGGGACCCACATATCCATCCACAGTCAGGTGCTTGAAATGGTCTATATACAGCAGATAGAGGAAGATCTTATATTCATCGCTGCACCATCAGGGAGTCCTGCCACACTTGGTCCCGTTAAAAGCTACAGCCATTCACTAGGTGTCATTCCAGAGAACTATTTCAGACCTTTTGTGATGGCATACAGTAACGTTTCTAGTATGTGTCATACAACATGGACATTTCAGTAACATGACACGTGGTAAGGTGTCCATAATGTAACGCTGAAAATGCAGGCTTGGCAAGGTGGCATAAAGATGAGAAAATGGCATTAAATTTGTATACTCTGTGCAGCATGTCCAACTATGAGAACACATAGGCTCTTTAGCACCTCCATTGACTACAAGAGTAATAGATGCTGTTAGGGTCATTGAATCACCCATGCATGTTCATTGCACATTGCAGGCACACTAGAGTCATAAAGAGAGACTTTTAGAGTAAATTGTCCCATAGACACAATGTGTAGATAAAGTGATTCAGTAACATTCATTAAGTAGTTGCCAATTAGCATAACTACCCTGTTAAGCACCTTTAATTTATGTGATATAAAGTCTGTCTGCATCCAAGAGCATCATCATGCTTTGGAAGATTACTGACCGGCAAGCACCCAAAGTGCAGTCCCAGGTGCAGATATGCTTCTCATCAGAAGCTATAGTTGTTCTTTGTGAGATGTCTGAAATTCTAAATTTGTACTTAACACAATCTAGCCAGCAGGAAATGTTCTGTAAAACTGCACAGACATCATGCCATGTAAAATTATATGGAAAAAATTTCCATTGTAGCCATGTCAGGTGGGTCAAAAATGGGATTACTTGGGGCCAAAAGGCTGCATGTGAATGAGCACTGTAGCAATAGAATTCCAAAGTTTATATTTTGAAATTAAGTTGTTTTGTCAAAGTGAAATACAGTACAAATACAATTTTAAAGGTTTTGTGTGCATGCTGTTGTTGCTTGAGACAATATATAGGTACCTGTAAAGAATTCCGTACATATAGGTCCTGATTAGGTTAACTGCATCCCAGCACTTATTCAGATATGCATGCTATATACTGGCAGCATCGGTATTTATTTATTTTTTTTTGGGGGGGGGGGGGCATTCCAGAACATAAAACTGCTGTATGCAGCATCGTCATACAGCACATATGTACAAAAACTGTGGGGGGATATTGCATCATAGCGTACAAATATGTACTTTGACTGTTTGATACTAGCTGCCTTGAAGAGTTGCTATGTAGTCTATACAGAAAAGGGGTAATGACAGTGCTTTGGGTAGTGACAGTGCTTTGGGTAATGACAGTGCTTTGGGTAATGACAGTGCTTTGGGTAATGACAGTGCTTTGGGTAATGACAGTGCTTTGGGTAGTGACACACCTGTAGGACAGAAACAAGATACCCCTCAACTGTCCAGATTTTCACAGAATGTCCAGAGTTTTGCCTCACATTTTTGGTTCGTTCCTCATAAAATTTGTGTTTTTTTGGGCAAATCATTGAGAAATGATGTCGCTAAATTATGATAGACATTTGACACTTCATATCCTTCAGAAAAATGCATACTAATGCAAAACCTGTCAGTCTATTAACTTTGTAAGTTTACATGAGCAATATTTAAAATCTGTCCTTATTTTGAGCCTTTGCCCTTCCATTATTTCTGGCTTTGTCCAAATTTCTTGTCCTAAGAGAGTGAGAGGTATAAGAATATGTATTCTGCTTTCCTCAATCTACAGCTCAAATGCTCTTCTTTCTACAACTGGTGGTGGTATCTGTATTGTGCTTGCAGGCAATTTGCTCTTATACAGATTATGTTGCTTTCTGCACCAATTTTCCCTCTCCATAGAGCTAGTCAGACTAGCTGTCTATTTATACAACCCTATGCAGTTAAAGGCAAGCCATGTGCAAGGTCAGCCAGGTCAGTCATCATACAGATGTGACTTGACAGAGGTATTTTATTAGATGTCATCGTCTAATGTTATCAACTGCAGCTGGACATCATGTCATGTATATTGCCCACTTTTCTTGCTGGGGGTGGGGGATAACACACCACGGTTATATGAACAGTATCTATAGGTATGCAAGTTGCTTAGCAGCAATGCAGAGGCCAGTCAGGTGTATTAAGGTTGTTTGTATGAAATGTATTGATATGTCTAATTCTCAAGTAAGTTATCCTTTCCTCACACAGCATTATGCATGCCAAACACAAGCCACGAAAATGCATGCTCTTCCATGCAGAGAATGAGATCTCATCACCCGTCTGTCTCCATAGTAGACAGATAATCAGCTATGATAAATCTGACCAGCCTGTCATGATCACGCCTGGTGGGATGCCTTCAATAATATAAATGTTGTTGGTGGCGAAGGTAGAAACTATGATCAGGCCAGATGCCAGGCCACTGACATGATACATGCTACCAAGGAGTGTGCTGTCCACCTGACAGAAGCTTAGTGTGGCAGGAGCTGGCCCATCTGCTGAGCCACCACTAATAGAGGAGGAGTCCCTTGTTTCTGTGTGTGTGTGTGTGGGGGGGGGTCTGAGTCCTCCAAAGGCCATGGGAGAGTCTTGGACATTGGAGCACAACTGCAGTGACCTCTGGGAATTTTAGTTGATGTCTCAGTTTTTACATCTGTTTTATATTACATTACAGTATACTGGGTAGATGTGTACTCTACTTTAGATTACATCTGCTGTCCATTTTTATGTAGGAATACCATGTTTACAGACTATAAAGATCCCCAGTACAAGATAAGGTCTATTTTTATTACATTCATTCCTTCACCTAGATTAAACTAATGGTATCCAGTCTTACTTGTTGTTTACTAAACAATCTAAAATAAGACCTGGTAGACCAACTTGGCATCCTCTTTAATCATAGCTTGAGAACTGGCTGTGTTCCTGCAGATTGGAGAACAGCAACAGTAATCCCCCATGCACAAAGGGGAGCCATCAACTGACCCTGGGAACTATAGACCCATAAGTCTACAGCCTCATCTGCAAAGCCATGGAAAGAATTATCATGGACCTCATCAACAAGGACATAGATGACCTCCAAATGCTGGACCCAAACCAGTTTGACTTCGTTAAGAGGAGATCATGCTTATTAAACCTGGTAGACTTCTTTGAGAATGTCACCAAAGACATGGACGAACATAAGACAGTGCACACAGTCTATCTTGACCTTGCCAAGGCTTTTGACATAATCCCTCCACTCTCACATCATTGAGAAACTCTTCCAGCTGGGGATTAACCCTTGCATTACTAGATGGGCAGCCAATTGGCTCAACAGAGCACACACTGTCAAAATTAGTGACTCCATCTTCACCAGTAGCCCCATCACCAGTGGAATACCAAAGGGGTCTGTGCTGGGCTCCTTACTGTTTGGCATATATTTCTCAGATGTCCAGGCCAATGTAGATGGCCTTTGGTTGACCGAGTCTGCTGATGATTGCAAATTGGGAAGCAATCACCGAGTCCCCCAATGATGTCAACATATTACAAGAAGGGCCAACACAAATGAATGAATGGTGCCAAAGCAATGGTAAAACTAAATGCAAAAAATGCATTCTTATTCCCTTTGGTAAAACAGAATTTCCTACAAATTACAATATTGACAGCACACCCCCCCACTGAGTTCTAACCCACTGGTGTATGACATGGGAACACAGGTTGATAGCAATCTGAATTTTGACTACCAAGTTTCCACAGTGATAAGGAAAGCCTTCTACGTAGTGCACCTCATAAGCAAGGGCAAAGCATCCACGTCAAGTTATGCTATAACTCTCCTGTTCTCGACCATCATCAGACCACTAATAAAGTATAATGCACCCTTTTACATGTACCTCACCAGACATCTGCTGCAGCTGGAGAGACCTCAGAGGTTTCTCACTAAGAAAATACAGGGACTCCAAACCATGATCTACGTGGACAGACTGAGAGCTGTGTCGCTTTACCCTGTATTGTATAGGCTGCTGACATGTGACTTGTACCTGGCTTATAGGGCAATCTTAATGGAAATGCTGCATATCCACAAGTCAAATGGCACAAGAGTCACTCACTCTAGAGATCTCAACCTAGCCTGTGACATTAACAGAACATGCTACAGATAAACCTATGTCTCCCAGAGACTGACGTTTCTCTGGTATAGATTCCCTATTCACATAAAGCAGAGCTCCTCAGTGACCCTATTCAAACGCAACCTAGATAATTGGATGGGAGACCACAAATTCACCCCTGGGATGGCACCCATATCATTCATGGACAGAGGTAGCTGGTGTAGATCACAGACCTACTCTGTTCATAAATTCGTTCTGCGAACTAACCAACAAAAACAAATGGGGATACTTAGGAATAATATGGCTTGTAAAGGTTCTATGGCCTCCTATGAACCTAAGAATAATAGGTTTTGCATTAGGATGATTTTTTTGAAGGGTATTAAGTCTGAAACTGAAATGTCTGTCATTATCTTCTGACTTCAATCCTCAATCTTTTGCAAGAAAACCAAAAATTTATGAGGAACAGATCAAAAATATGAGGTGAAAATCTGGACAGTTGAGAAGTATGGTACTAGTCATGGATTATATATCTAAGCAACAATTTCCAAATAAACTGTTTGCTCCACTGCAAAAATGACACAACGTACCAGTATAAGCACACTTTATTCTCTAGCACCTTGGCTACAATAAGCCTTCATTGGATCAATCATCAATGGATTATATATCTGTTTGAATTGCTCTGCCATATTGTTTACTCTCATTTTCATCCACAGAATCCATCATTTTAATAATGTTGTTCCCCACAATGTGCTTGTGCTGAACGTGTCACTAAGTTGCACACACCCTTCACATGAACGCTTGTGCGCAAACGCATAACATGATGGCAGGAAATGTTTCTGAATCCCAGGGACAGAGATATTCCTTTACTAGGACCCATACAGATATATGCCTGCCATTTAGGTGTAGATTTTTTAATTATCACATTATGGAACTTCTGATTTGACCCCTGGGGTTAGTAGCCCTTTTTGTGTACCAACCACTCCATGGTCCAGATTTACGAAGGCTTGCACGGAGTCTAAGATTAGTATAAGATGGCAGACAGCCAATATGTCTGCCGAGCGATCCAGCAACAGCCAGCAGGGGTGTGCATGAGAGCTTCTAAAGCTACTCTTGCACGGACAGTGTTATGGCATGCAAATTACCTAATTTGCTGCTGAAAGCTATGCAAATGAGGTAAATTTGTGATCCAGAAAACACTAACCTGTCCGTGTAAGAGTAGTGTTATTTGCAGAAATGTACTCCATTGGTAACGGAGTACCGTTCTACAAATAGCTAAATGGAGCTATGACAGCTCCAAATAAAGGATGCATCTAGTTGAGGAAGCATGTCAATGGCCAAATATAAGGCCATTGGCATTTGCAAATATTGTAAATCCTTAAAATCCATTTTTAAGAGTAGTGCAGTGCCGCGCAAACGTGTGGCGCTTTAAATAAAATGAAAAGAATTGAAAAATAGCCAAAAATGGGCATTTTCACTAAAAAGCTTGTTCTGCCATGCAGGTGAATGGCAGGCTTAAAACAACATGGCCACTGAGTAGTGGTTGCTAAGGGAGGGAAGCTCAGTGTGAGAGATGTAACCAAGCATTAGTAGGCAATCCTCTGCAAATGAGGATAAGGATAGTGAATCCCAATTTTCCCCGGCATGTGAGCCATGTCCCTAGAGTGTAAGTGTAGGAGTAGTAGAGTAGCAGAGTAGAAGATAGGTGACATCATGAGGGGTATGTCTGAAAGACTGTAAGCTTATTGCAGCACAGTGGCTTGTGTTTGCCCTGAGTTGCTCAGGATTGCAAGAGGCATGTCTACAGTTGTCCTAGCTGAAAACAAGAAACCAAAGGCATACACCATGGATATATCTGAAATTTCTTGCAAACGGGCACACAGCGTGTGCACCCATGTGCGTGTGTTTGCACTTGTTTGCACGGTGCTGCCCTGGGTGGAAACAGAAAGGGAAAAGAAGTAGTAGGAAGTTAACCAAGGAGAACTAGCTGAGCTGCCAGGTGAAATATATCAGAATCAGCGAATTACACAGGCAGTAGACTAGCCCAGCCCAGCCCAGCACTTTAAACTCTGCAAACAGCAGTCTACCCTGTTTTTTCCCAAGAACTCTGCAACACTGCAGTATACAAAGAGGGAAAACTTAAAAAGCTTAAGTCAGAAAAAATGTTAGGGGCTGCTATTGCTATCATAAACCAACATGTGCAAGATGCTGAGGGTGGTGATGTTTTGAATGCTGCTGAGCAACCCACAGTGAGGAGACAGAGAAGAGTGTACAGACCCAGGGTAACCTACCAGGGGCTACATGAGTTGGAGATAGTGGAGCGCTATAGAGTGGACAGAGACCTCCTGCAGCAAATTGTTGAGCTGTGCCGGCCACACCTCACCCACAGAACAAATAGAGGGGAACCCATCCCAGTGGATACCAAGGTATGTGTTGGCCTATGAATACTATCTACAGGTACCTTCCAGAGACCAACTGGTGATATGATGGGGGTTTCACAGGCATCAGCATCCAGGGTACTGCACCAGTTCCTGGATGCCATGTCAGCAGATGTTGGTGACCACGTATATTTCCCCAATTCCCGTGAGGCATTGGCCAGCAATATGCGTCTTTTCCATCAAATAGCAGAATACCCTGAGGTAGTGGGTACAATAGATTGCATGCACATACACATCAAAGCACCACCCAGTGATCGGGGTAGGGTCTACATCAACCGCAAGGGCTTCCCCTCCATCAACTGCCAGGTCGTGTGCGATGCCCAGGGCATAATAATGAATGTGTGTGCTGGCTGCCCTGGAAACTATCATGATTCCCACATCTGGCATCTGATGCAGCTGTACCTGAGATTTGCCAATGGGGACATCCCTGACTGTCACTTAGTGGGGGATGCTGGATACGCACTGGAGCCGTGGTTGATGACACCCATCAGAAATGCACACACACCCAAACAAGAAACATTATTGAGCATCTGTTTGGGGTGCTCAAGTCACGGTTCCAGTGCCTGGACACATCTGGTGGAGCCCAGCAGTACTCACCAACTACATGTACCCATATTGTCATGGTATGTGCCATGCTACGCAATATGATCCTGCGAAAACAGCTGCAGCAGGAACAGCATGGTGCAGGGCCAAACAGCCCCCCACCATTGCCAAGGCCTGCACAGGCACAGTGTGACTCGGAAGAGGAACAACCTGAGCCTGCCCCAGTAGGCAGAAGGAGGCATGCCCAATATGCCTTGGCAAAGAGGCAATGCATAGCACATACACTGACTCAGTAGGAACCCTGGAAATGACACCTCTCTCTGACTCACACATACAGTAAAAGGGATGCCTAACTTGACACTACCTGTTTTCAAACATGTATAGGGAGTGTACTATGTGCATCCGACATAGGCAGCCCTGCAGCACCACCTGAGACATGATTTACCACTATTTAGCATATTTAAACACAATTGCGTGGAGCTGCGCACTGAGCTAACTAGTGCAACGTCAGGCAACGTTGGGCAAAGTCGGGCAAGGTTGGGCAAAGATGAGCAAAGTCAGGTAAACACACTCACTCCTGCTTTACTGTTCCTTAAGCAGTCTGGTCTGCCCAGCAGGAAAATAAAAAGCAGTGACAGGGCTCGAACTCAGGATACTGTGCATTATAGTCACAGTACTGAACCACTAAGCCATGACAGCATTTCACTGCCACAGACACAACAGGACAATTGTAGACTAACGCAAATACAAACAAATGCTGTATCATGCCGTCTGAAGAGGCATATGAGTAACTTCCCCCCGGGCCTATGCAGACATATAAAAGCAAGCCAGGCAGTGTGATGTGCGTTGGGTAGGCTATGAAGTCACAAACTAATATGCATGTAATTGGAAGCTAAGAGTGGTATGCCTCAAGCCAGTACGACAGGCAACAGTACAGACTGAAATGGAATACCTGACATAGCAGTGCAGGCCTAGCAAATGTGTATAAGTGTCAGGTGAACCCCTCATCCTATGTACACCCACAGTAACAATCAGGTGTGCCCCCTGGGTAGAAATGTACAACTAATAGCTGTTCCCCCTGTATGCAGAAATGTTGATAAGTCTATGCAGTGACTCATGGAAACCCTGCAGGCACAGTGTGCTTCCTGTCGATGTACAACACAAAGGTAATCCCTGAAGTAAAAATCAACTTGATTTTTCACACACATATAGTATATATGTCCATACTGGGCATGCTCATACACAAACAAATTTAGCAAATTTCAGTCAGCAACATACTGAAAGGTCATACTGGGCATGCTCACACACTTAAATAAATGAAGCAAATGTCAGTCAATATACTGAAAGGTCATACTGGGCATGCTCACACACTTAGGCCATGTCTGAGTACAGCAGTGGGCCACACATATCTGGCAGTTGCAGTTCTTACCCCAGAAACTTGTCACTGTTCAGCAATCCTGCCTTGCGCACATAGTTATATGAAAGCAGACCCATATAATATATTGGACTCCTGTCATAATCAAACTATGTACTACAAGTACTTAAGTTGTTCAAAGAAAGTGAAAATTCAAAGATCATCAATAAATCTCCAATCAGTATCATCAATAAACAATGAGCACTCCTAACATTATCCAATCCATGTTCTGGCAAAAATATTGTCAGATAGTCCATAGAGAACCATGAAGCTTTCTTTCGCTATATCATAAATATCAATGTAAACTCATATGTTCTGAGTCAGTGCAAACTGTAAATGATTACATGTATATGACTGACATTGCCAACATCTTGTCAGACAGGTTCATACATATTTACCCCCTTCTCACTGACAAAGGGCCCATTATCAAACCTGGAGATTGTGAAAACCCAGAAATCACATATACAATGGTTAAACAGCTCTTTCCAAACCTAAAAACATTGTGTCTATGGGATGACATGGTTTCCCTAACTGTGTCATATGTGAACTTCAAAACAAACAGACCCTGCACCTGAACAGTATGTTGAGACTCACCCTCTCTGTATAGGATATGAAACTGTTGAATGGGTTACAGCAATGTTTGGCACACTCACAAGTGTTGGTACACAACAGACCATGGGAACTATTGTCTTATAAAAGCCTATTAAGCCTGATCTGCAAGGCCATGGAGTCCATCATGATGGAACTCATAAACAGAGCTATTGGGAGCCTACGAACACCCAACCCTACCAATTTTGGTTTGGTCAGGGGCAGATCATGGTTCCCAAACCTGCTAGACTGTTTTCAAGGCAGTCACCCAGGACATACCATCAATGAAATGAGCTACACACGTCCCACATAGACCTTGAAAAGCCCTTTTCCAACATCCCAGACACATGTCATATCCACAAAATCAACAACCTGTGCATAAATATGTATGTCATCTGATGGATTGCCAACTGGGGCACAGATAGATCCCACAAGGTAAGAATTGTGGTCTCCTGTTCAAGCTGGTAACAACTGCTGTCCCCCATGTATCAGTCCTGGGACCCCTCCTGTCTGGTGTATACTTTTCAGAAATACAGTCAAACACACAAGGGCTATGTTTAGCAAAGTTTGTGAATGACTGCAAAAAAGTTGTCATAATCGATGTTTGGGACAACAGAGACATCCTTAAAAAGGGTCTCAGTCAGACAGATGTGGTGTCAAAATTATGGCCTCGAGCTACAGTCATACAAATACCACATAGGTGCCAACACCCTAAATATGGAGGTGATAATAACGGATCTATGGACACATGTGTATAGTCATCTCTACTTCCAGAAACACATTCACAAAGTGGTTAGAAAATCATGCTTTGTGTTCCCACAAACTGCCAAGGTCTTTGCATGTAGGTCAAAGGACGTTCCCTCTACTCATCAGTCATCAGACCCGTCAGAGAGCACCACAACACACTTGCAATGAATCTGACTAGGCACCTTCAGCAGCTGGAAAGACCACTGAAGTACCTCAACAAGAGGATTAGTTGCCCCATGCAACAAGACTGAATTTAACTCAGTCTGTACTCTGTTGCATACTATCTACTCAGGAGATCTCTGCCCAACAGACAGGTCCATGTCCAATGCAGAACTGATGTACATGCACTATCTGAAGTAAACCCAAGCTCACTGTACCACATGCTCTGGGGATATCATCATCATCATCACAACATTAAATAGAACATGTTGGAGGGATACATTACTAACTCACAGACTTCCCTTGCTTTGGAACAGGCTCCCAACCGACATTAAGCAGAGTCCCTCACTGACACTGTTCCAGAGGAGCCTTGATGAGTGTATGTGAAACTGAACTGTCACACCATGGATCACTTCATCAGCTCTACTACACAGAGGCCTTAGGGAACTAACTCCATGGGTGGTGATAGCTGCACACTCTGGCCATAATAATATATGCCTTCAGGCAGATAGCCTATTACCTACCTATGTACCTATATATATATATATATATATATGTAAGGGGAACACAGTATAATAAGCCAAAGATGGATGGGCAGAGATGTGTGTAAGAGGGTGACCATGACAGGGAGCCATCCAGGCCTGTCCCACCCAGCACACATCCCAATGGCACGAAAAACATGAGGTGTACATCTCTCCCACTGTACATAACAGCCATGAGTATCTGTAAGCATTACAGTGTATGTGGTCCATGTGCCTGCTGTACAACATGACTGTACAATGAAGTACACATCTACTATCTGTAGACATGCACCTGCCACGAAGGCATATATCAGCCTACACAAGTTGTGCAGCTTTCACCACACCATTGGGTAGTCTCCCAAGGCCTAGTTCTCATAGTTATTACCCTAAGCCCCTTTCTAGTGTGGCTGCTGATGGGATGCCTGGCATGAATTGTCTGTTTCCCATCCACTCATCAAGGTTCCAATTGAAGAGTGTCAGCGAGGGGTTCTGTCTGATGTACATTGGGACTCTGTTCCACAGTAAGGCAAGTGTCTGGGATGGTACTCTATCCCACCAGCATGTTGTATTCATCGTTGTGATGAGGTTCATATCCCTGGAATGTGTAGGGCGACTCAGTGTTGTTATCTGTAGATGGAGCATGTTCAACAGTTATGTGTTGGACATGGCTCTGTATGTTAGGCAGTGTGTGCCTCTGAGTAGGCGGTACACAACGAAGAACATATTTAGTTTTACGAGTTGTGTTGCATAATCAGTCATAGCCTAACCAACCACAGGCTTTGTCCTTGTGGTATAGAGAACAGCTACAGTTATTCCCCTCCACAGAGGTAGCCTAGCAACAGACCCGGAGAATTACAGACCCATAAGCCTGACCAGCCTCATCTGTAAGCCATGGAATTATTATGGACCTCATAAATACATGGGTGACCTCTAAACCCTGGACCCTACCCAATTCGGCTTCTTGAAGGGCAGATCCTGCCAGTTAAATCTGGTGGATTTCTTTGAAAGTGTGACCAGGCCATTCATGAGAGCAAATCTCTGCACATAGCATACCTTGACTTGGCAAAGGTTTTCAACACAATCCCACATTCAGGAATTACAGATGAATGAAAACTGAATGTAAACCCCTCCATTGTAAGAGGGGTTGCCAACTGGCTCACAAACCAGACACACATTATCAAAGTGGGTGACGTCACATCAACCAGCAGACCTGTTACCAGCGGAGTGCCACAAGGGTCAGTGCTGAGCCCCTTACTGTTTGGTATATACTTCTCAGAAGTTCAGGTCAAAACTTAAGGGTTGTGGCTGACCAGGTTTGCAGACAACTGCAAACTAGGTGCAATCATTGAATCCCAAAATTATGTCAGTATATTCCAGTATGGTCTGACACAGACCAACGACTCATGTATTAGTCAAAGTCTCAAACTGAATGCAAAGAAATGCATTATCATTCCCTTCAGCACAAAACAATGTCCCTTCACACTATTAAATCAATGACAATATCTTAAGTACCTAAAGTATCCATGAAGTGGTAAGGGACCTGGGATCACAGGTTGACCGTAACCTTAACTTCAACCACCACGTGTCTTCCACTGTAAGGAAAGCTTTCCACGTAGCTCACTTGATTAGTAAAGGCATTGCTTTGAGAGCAAAAGAAGTTTTAACTTCTGTACTTGGCACTTATCCAGTCCATAACAGAGTATAATGCCCTGTTTGGCATATACAGTACTAAGCACCTGAAGCAATTAGAGATACCGGAAAGATTTGTAACATAGAAGATCAAGGGCCTCCTGCATGTGCCTTACACAGACAGACTAAAATCCCTGTCACTATAATCCGTATCATGTAGACTTTTTAGGGGAGACTTATGCCTGGCCGGACCGGTGCTAGCATTTTGGGGGCCCCCAGCAAGGTTCAAGTTGGGGGCCCTACTCGAGAACATCAAGCGTGACTACATTGCCATTGCACCTCCTTCCCTGTCAAGCTCATCTAGCACCATTTAACCAATAGTGTCACTACATTCAGATCATTAAGAATTGATGTGCCAAACCACAGACTGGCATTTAGTACCAAGGTTACATTACGATAAACTTCTGTACTACAGTACGGTAGCTACTCACAGGTACACACATTGACTGGCACTTAATACCAATGTTGCATTAAGACAACCCCCTGTACCACAGCAAGGTAGCTACTCACAGGTGCGCACACACCGACTGGCATTTAGTGCCAATGTTACATTATGACAAACCCTGTACCACAGCAAGATAGCGACTCAGGTACACACACTAACTGGCATTTAGTACCAATGTTACAATCCTGACAAACCCCTGTACCACAGCAAGGTAGCGACTCACAGGTGAACACACTGTGACATTATGAAACTCCTGTACCACAGCAAGATTGACACTCAGCTGCACACACACACACACACACACACACACACACACACACACACACACACACACACACACACACACACACTAAATGGGATTTAGTGCCAATGTTATATTATGGACAAATCCCTGTACCACAGCAAGGTAGCCACTCACAGATGCAGACACTGACTGCATACTCAACTGCCCAGATTTTCAAAGAATGTCCAGATGGGACTCTTGTTTGGTCTGTTCCTCAATTTAGAGTTTTCTGGATTTTTGTGGCAAATTATTGATGACTGAATTCATTAAATGACAGGCATTTCAGTTTAACCTCATATACCCTTCAGAACATGCGTGGTAAGACCTTTTATTCTAACATTTTCATATTCTAACATTTCAGTTTATAAGAACAATATTTAAAATGTGCCCAGATCTTTGTGTCTGGAACCCCATTATCTGTGGCTTTGTCCAGATTTTGTGCCATGAGATAGAGCGCTACAGCTGGCATTTAGTAGCAATGTTACATTATGACAAGCCTCTGTACCGCATCAAAGTAGCCAGTCCCAAAGAGGTACACAAAGACACCCACACTGACTCCCCACAAAGACAAAGACACCCACACTGACTGGCATTTAGTAGCAATGTTGTTACATTACAACAAGCTTCTGTACCGCATCAAGGTAGCCAGTCCCACAGAGGTACACAAAGACACAGTCTCCCACACAGAGACTCCCACTAAAACAGACTCTTGCACACAGGACAGACACCCACACATGATAAAGACTGCACTACAGCACACAGGACAGACACCCACACATGATAAAGACTGCACTACAGCACACAGGACAGCCACCCACACATGATAAAGACTGCACTACAGGGCAGACACCCACACATGATAAAGACTGCACTACAGCACACAGGACAGACACCCACACATGATAAAGACTGCACTACAGCAAGACTGAACATTAACACCCACACAGACACAGGACAGGGGCACCCATCCCCACAAGTACAGAAACAAGACCAGGACAAATTTACTACAAGACTGAACATAAACCCACACAAGATTAAGTCAGCACTACCACAAAACAGAATAAGACACCACTCTCAAACACAAGACAATGACAGCAATATAGTAAGATTTAAACAAGCAGCATTAGATA
Organism: Protopterus annectens; assembly: GCF_019279795.1. Lineage (NCBI taxonomy): Eukaryota > Metazoa > Chordata > Ceratodontiformes > Protopteridae > Protopterus > Protopterus annectens. The sequence continues at coordinate 508,621,590 of NC_056743.1, forward strand.
AACTGACATCACTCAAGGCAATTACTGACATGCAGAACAGTCACACTGCAGATGTACACAACACAGCTATGGGACACAGAAAAGACTACAGACAACATACAAGGGAAAGCCATGGGGATTACAGAGCCTGAGGCAGACGCAAACCCAAACAAACCCAAAAGAAAGCCATGGGGATTACGGAGCCTGAGGCAGACAGACTCAAACCCAAATAAACACACAAAGACATGGGGATTACTGAGCCTGAGGCAGACCCAAACCCATGCAGAAGAGAGTAATGGGGATTAGTAAGTCTGACACAGGCAGACTCCAACCCAGAGAGAAAAAAGTGAAGACCAAGTGTCATTCATCTTCCATATGCATTTACCTCTTCAGCTTCTGACTGCTGCCACTTGCCTGTTCTTCCTGCGCTTCTGTCCTAGCCCCCGATGAGTCCTGCTGCTCCCAACTGTCCTACCATCCTGACGAGTCCTGCCACTACCCTGCTGCTCCACACGAGTCCTTCTGCTCCCGACGAGTCCAGCCGCTCCTAGCTGCCTTTGTCTAACATCCTGCTAGTTCCATCCTCATGGTCCTACCTGTTGGGAGGTACGCAAACAAAAAGTGAATACACAGCATACAAGCCACACTAAGGTACTACCTGAAATTACTTCCTGACAGCATTATAAAAGATTACTGGAAAGGAAATATGAGCACATACCTAAGCTACAGTTTTACTGGGATCTTGCGAATTTTCTTCTGACAAAGTCTTCAATGAGGCTGCCATATGATACACTTTGTCCCACTTCATGCCCAATTGAGAGCACAGCTAAGCCTGAAAGTCTCTCCTGACTCACTGACGAACACAGGTATGTCTTTGAGTTTCAGCTTAGAAAAGCTGCATTCTGCAGTAGCCACTGTAACAGGTGCAGTCAAATAAATGCGCAGTGAAACGTATATGTCTTGCAAGTGGTTGCGAATAAGGAAATTTAACAGTCAGTGGTGATGATTCATTATCAATCATTCAAGAAAGGCTTTTAAGTTAGTGTCCAAGATCAGAGTCATCAATATCACAGTGGCCACTTATTCTGTCAGTCAGTTGTTCTTTCAGAGCCTTGCAGTGTTGCAGCAGTGCGTCTTCTGCAACATTACTCAAGGCTTTAATATTTGATAAAAATCCAAAGGCCTTATCAAACTCAGAAAGCTGCTGAAACCGGTCAGTAAACGATTGGATTGTTGTGTCCAGCAGCACATTTAAGAACTCTACATGTAATTTTACCACTGGATCCTGTACAGTCTTATCTTCTCCTTCATAGTCAAAGAACTGTTTTACTTTCCTCCGTCTCTTTTCTTGAAATGTGGTGCCAACATCCAGTTCTTCCGCTATCTTGGAGGCTTCGCCCATGGCATGTTGAAATCCTGTTTCTCTGTAATTCTTTAGCAGGTCCATAGTGGATGCCAGCATTTTGACATGTCAAAATATCAACAAATGGACTCTGCAGAACTTTACTTGCACGATTTACCTCTGTCAGCACATCATACCAAACCAGTAAACATACAATGAACTGGTATGACATAAGCTCTGAGCACAATCCTCTTGCTTGTTGATATGTTGCAGCATCATTTGTACGAAATGCTTGCCCTATCTCCTGTAATGCCTCAATGACTCCCTTCAACTGAAATCTTACTGCCTTGACAGAGTCTATCCTGCATTCCCAGCGAGTCTCCGACAGTGACTTCACAGTGACATTTGTGTGCCGTTTTAAGATCTGCCATCAGCTTGCTGATGCTGAACAGAGTATGTAAATGTTCTGCAGACATCCAAAGAACGACACTGCCTGTACAGATGAATGTGCTCCATCACTAGCTATAAGATTTAAATTATGGCAGGCACACAGCACATAAAAAGCCCTTGAATTCATCTGTTTTATCCGGGCCTGCAGTCCAGTGCGTTTCCCCTTCATGTTGCTGCCATTGTCGTATCCTTGTCCTCGACAGTCATTAATGTCCAGTTGATGATTTTGAAGAGTCTGAAGAAGAGCTTCTGTCAGTCCTGCCCCAGTTGTGTCGTTCACAGGCACAAATCCCAGAAAATGTTCCTCAACTGTGGCTGCAGTCTGCGAAATATCCAAATACCGAACTACTACAGTAATTTGCTCTTGATTGCTGATGTCTGGCATGCAATCAAGAATCACAGAAAAGTACCTAGTGTCCTTCACCTTCCCTACAATGATCCTTAAAATAGCATTTGCAATCAGCTGGATAACTTCATTCTGTATGTTCTTCCCAAGGTAGTGATCCATTACCTCTTTATTCTGAATACGATGCAATTGTTCAGCCATGACAGAGTCAAACTATGACAAAAGTTGCACTTGACCTAAGAAGTTACCATTGCCATAGGTGTCCAGGGCATCAGCTGTACCACAGAATGCCATGTTCCGTTCTGACAAGTACTGGACAACAGCAATAATGCGTTCTAACACAACATGCCAGTGAGTTATCTCCTTTTCAACCACTGCTTGTCTCTTATCCATAGTCTGCCTACTCTATTCTATTGGCCCATTCCTTCCACTTCATCATGCATATGCCGTATGCTCTGGTGCTTGGTCATGGCTGTGTAAAACTTTGGACATCTCTCTCCATGTTTTGTAACCACCTGACCTGAGAAGATGGTTAGAATGTCCAAACAATTTGCATGCAAAGCAAAACAGTGCATCCTTTGAGACTGAATAGGTCAGCCAAGTGCATTTTGCTCTCGCTCCATTAGGCAGCACATGGAAATAGTTCTCAGATGTAAATCTTTTCTGCTCATTGACTGGGAACTGTGGTAACACCACTTGCGCAGTTCCATGCTGAATGACAGCTATCCTAAACTCATCCCTAATCAAGTCTGGTCAAGTCCCTAGATCCTCCAAAGATGTACCTGACACTCCCTGCAAGTCGTAGGCCACATCTGTCACTACAGAAGTATGGGCTCCTTCTGTATCAGTCTGGTGATCCAGGCAACACCTCAAGTGAATCTGCATTTGCTGCCGTGCTTTCACCCATGGTAATGGCTGTAGGTCCACAGGAGGTAGCCTGTGGTGTGGCCGGAAGAGAGTGGTCACTTTCTAGTGAAAGGATGCTGGCCTCACAGTGGTCAGACTGTAATGCAGAAGCATTGTGTTGTCCTGAAGGCAGACTTTTTCCTGAATCTCCCCTCTCCGATGAGTCACAGAAACATTTCATAATGGAGCCCTGTCTCTTTGCATCCTCATTCCTCTGCTGCTGAATATCTCCATAATGGAACCCTGTCTCTCTGCATCCTCATTCCTCTGCTGCTGAATATCTCCATAATGGAACCCTGTCTCTTTGCATCCTCATTCCTCTGCTGCTGAATATCTCCATAACGGAACCCTGTCTCTTTGCATCCTCATTCCTCTGCTGCTGAATATCTCATAATGGAACCCTGTCTCTTTGCATCCTCATTCCACTGCTGCTGAATATCTCATAATGGAACCCTGTCTCTTTGCATCCTCATTCCTCTGCTGCTGAATATCTCATAATGGAACCCTGTCTCTTTGCATCCTCATTCCTCTGCTGCTGAATATCTCATAATGGAACCCTGTCGCTTTGCATCCTCATTCCTCTGCTGCTGAATATCTCCATAACGGAACCCTGTCTCTTTGCATCCTCATTCCTCTGCTGCTGAATATCTCCATAACGGAACCCTGTCTCTTTGCATCCTCATTCCTCTGCTGCTGAATATCTCCATAATGGAACCCTGTCTCTTTGCATCCTCATTCCTCTGCTGCTGAAGCTTTCGTTTTGCTGCTCCTGACAAATATGTACGATTCATCTCTAACTGGGAATGGAAGTAAAGCATAATTACTACACATGCAGAGTCCTTTTGTCATACTATTAAAAATGTTTAATGACTTGCATTGACAGTCATTATAGCACTGCAGGCAGAAAGACTGAAGAATGACTAACCAGTAGGCACAAACAAGTAATGAGAGGCCCAGGTTACAGTTTCATGTTAAATATCTAACACTAGAGGTGAAGTTCAGCTTTTTCTACACAATTCTTCCCCTGTCATCCCCCTAAACATGTGAAGAGGCCACAAATGATGCAGAAGATCAATATTACAAGCTCTCAGACTAAAGTCTGAAAGAACTAATGACTAGGAGAGGCACAGGTTTGAAGAGGAACACACCAAACTGAGGCAAGACAAATGTTACGGTACAATACAGACTACACATGCCCACTACCTCTCAATCTCTTAGCAAACTTGAACAAATCAAAATCATTGGTTGAACAAAGGAGTGAAGTCATGGATTTGCTAGAAAACCTCATTTGTGAGGGATGTAGAAGTGGCACACAGATTGGGAGACGGACATTCCCACAACCCCTCTTAGCACAGGATCCATGTACAAAAGCATATTTATTTATTATTTATTTATTTACATTTGTTGGCTGGGCTAGTCCAGCTGGATACATGTCCATTTTCAGTAGAGGCCCAGGGAGATAAGCTCCAAGCATTAGTAAATTACAAAAAAGATTACAATAACTAAAAATGACTAAATTCAAATACAAAGAAATTAAAAATGTTTTGAGAGAATAAAAATTGTTTCTATGAATAATAGCTCGCAGTCTATGCAAGGTTTAAAATACAATATAAAAGTAAAAATTGTGTCTATGAATAATATCTCACAGTCTATGCAAAGGTTAGAAATGCAATCGAGTACAAGAACACTCAGAATTCTAAAGTAATGATTTGTAGGTCAGAGAAAGAGAAATAGAGAAAAGCGGAAGAAAGAAAAACACAAGGGCTAGAATAAAGTTAGATTCTATTGATTAAAGCTGTAAAGGGGACAAAGGCCAGAAGGAAGGGGTATAGAAAGAAGAGCATTAAAGGGGAAAAAGTAGGGTTTAGTCAGATTTAGAACAGGGACAAAGCCAATTACTTTTCAGATGTTCTTTGAGATGTTTCTTGAAGAGTTGTGTGGATGAGAGAGATGTGAGTGTGCTAGGAAGCTTGTTCCAGATTTTACCCACAATGTTAGTAAAAAGTGAGTCCCCAGCTTTATTGTTAGATTTAATACTGGAGATTAATAGCTTATTTGCTGAGCGAAGTGTTGCAAGATTTCTATATGGGGAGATCAGGTTAGAGAGGATTGGGGTATTATTTGGGTGATAAAGAATATTATGTGAGATAACCAGTTGATTATACAGTAGATGGTTTTGTAGTTCTGACCATCCGAGTTGTTTAAGGTTGTGACAGTGGTGGGGGTTCTGAAGGGGGTGGCAGTGACAAATTTAGCTATGTTATTATAGCTAGTTTCAAGCTTGCTTAGATTGTGTTTTGATGGATTGATGTATATGGCAGAAGCATAGAATAGGGTAGAAGTTAGGTGAGTCTGGGCAATGGAGGTTCTAGTTAGTGGTGTGAGGAAGGGTTTGATTCTATACAGGGAGCCTAGTTTTTTATTGACAGTCTGTATAGTATTGTTGATATGATCATCGTAGCTGAGGTTATTATCTATGGTTATGCCCAGTAGACGTGTGGTAGTGTCAGGGGAAATAGAAGTTCCATTGTTAGAGGTAATTGTGAAGTGGAACTCTGTTGACTTCTGGGTGGGAGCAAAAAGTAACAATTTAGTTTTTTTAGGGTTTAGGAGGAGGCAATGATGGGTGAACCAATTTTCAACAGTGTTAAATACTGTTTGAGTAAGGGTCTGAAGAGAGATTGATGACTTAGCGGTGCAGATTAAAAGTAGAATCATTGGCGTATTGTATGCATGTGGCTTGAGAAACAACAGTATTTAGATCATTAATAAAAATGGAAAATAAAAGAGGGCCTAGGATAGAGCCTTGAGGGACTCCAATGTTTACGGGGAGGAGTGTGGAGAGATTATTGTCCCAGAGCACTGCTTGTTGTCTATTTTTTTAGATAGGATGTAAACCAAAGTATTGCTTGTGGGGCAAGAGATTGGGCTTTTAGCACACTGATTAGTAAGTCGTGGTTAACCATATCAAAGGCATAAATCCAGGGACTGTACCATGCATTATGTGGCGGGTATGAAACAAGAAGTCCATTTCTGTTAGTAGCCTCAGCTCTCCGCATTGTGCTATGCAATCAGTTTGAGAGAGAACAGGCTAAAAACCAAAAACATCTGGACACAATTCTCACAGGCCCCATCAACCTCCTAAACTGTCAACTTAATTCGGACAGCCAAAAAACGTGGATAGCAGAGCAGTGTTTGCAGTAGTATGCATTAAAGACATCAGTACATTCTGTGGTATTCTTACCCCCCCCCCCCCCATCTAGGCACAATTTTGGATGAAGTGAAAACAAAATTACCAATGTGCTTATACAGTCTGTGACCCCCCCCCCCCCATTACAAAAAAAAAAACTCCAGGCAAACAATGGACACTGCAACATTCTCAAAGGCCCTAACCACACTCCCAAACTTTCAATACAATAGCTATGGACCACAAAAAAATTTAAGTCATTGCAACAAGGCATATCAAGGACAGTTAGACAACACTATAAACAGATAGCAGAACAGCGTTTGCATTAGCAGGCATTAAGATATCAGTACATTCTACGGAATTCTTAATGCCCCCCAAGTCTAGGCAGAATTCTGGATGAAGTGAAAACAAAAAGGCATAGCATAAACAATGTGCTTACAGTCCGTGACCCCCTATTAAAAATACTCCAAGCAAACAGTGGACACTGCAACATTCTCACAGGCCCTAACCACACTCCAAACCTTTCAACACAATAAGTACGGACAACGAAAAATTTAAGCCATTGCATCAGTAGTACATTGTTGGTAAACACAATAGTAGCATAACATGGTTTGCATTAGTATAAATTCAGACATCTACACCTTCTGCAACATTCTCACAGCTGCTAACTTACCCTTCTGACATTAGGCATGGTAAACAATGTACAAGCCCTCTCAACCTCCAAAGAGCATAATTCAAACAGCCAATAATAACTGCAGAACAAGGAGTAACACCAGGGATATTTAAACAGTACTATAAATCTAGACAGCAGAACAGGGTTTGCATTAGCATGCAGTAAGATATCAGTACATTCTGCGGAATTCTCACTCCCCCCCCCCCAGCTGATGCACAATAATCCTGGATAAAGTGAAAACCAAAAACATAGGCTTAGCATTAACAATGCGCTTATACAGTACATGAGCCCCATTAAAAAAAGCTCCAGGCAAACATTGAACACTGCAACATTCTCACAGGCCCTAACCACACTTCCAAACTTTCAACACATTACCTACGGACAACGAAAAAGTTGCAGTCATTGCATCAGTGAGTAGAACATTGCAGTTATATGCAATAGGAGTGTAACAGGGCTTGCATTAGTATACATTCAAAACATCTATGCCTTCAGCAGCAACACTCTCACAGCTGCAAACTACCCTCCCAACATTAGGCATTTTAAGCAACGTACAGGCCCCATCAACCTCCTAACCTCTCAGCATAATTCAGACACCCAAAAAACTGCAGAGCAAGCTGCAACATCTGGGATATTTAAACCACCCCCCAGCCAATGCACAATGATGCTGGATAAAGTGAAAACCAAAAACATAGGCGTAGCATTAACAATGTGCTTATACAGTGTGTGGCCCCACATTAAAAAACTTCAGGCAAACATTGAACACTGCAACATTCTCACAGCCACTAACTACTCTCCCAACATTAGGCTTTTTAAACAATGTACAGGCCCCAGCATCCTTCAAATTACATAATTCAAACAGCCAAAAATAACTACAGAACAAGCTGTAACACTAGGGATATTTAAACAGTACTATAAACCTCGACAGCAAAACAGTGTTTGCATTAGCATGCATTACGATATCAGTACATTCTGCGGAATTCTCCCCCCCCAGCCGATGCACAATAATCCTGGATAAAGTGAAAACCAAAAACATAGGCATAGCATTAACAATGCCCTTATACAGTGCATGACCCCCATTAAAAAAGCTCCAGTCAAACATTGAACACTGCAACATTCTCACAGGCCCTAACCACACTCCCAAACTTTCAACACATTAACTACGGACAATGAAAAAGTTGCAGTCATTGCATCAGTGAGTAGAACATTGCAGTTATATGCAATAGTAGTGTAACAGGGCTTGCATTAGTATACATTCAAAACATCTATGCCTTCAGCATCAACATCCTCACAGCTGCAAACTACCCTCCCAACATTAGGCATTTTAAGCAATGTACATGCCCCATCAACCTCCTAACCTCTCAGCACAATTCAAACAGACAAAAAAACTGCAGAACAAGGTGTAACATCAGGGATAGTGTAAAACAGTACTATAAACCTAGATAGCAGAACAGTGTTTGACAAATGTGTAAAAAAACTCAAAACCTACTGCAAATTCAGTTGACAATCTACCAACAGTTTCAAAAAATAGCAGCTGAAGCCAGTTCTTATCCTGAATACTTAAAAGATCCATTACTGAGCAGGACACATCCCAACGATCTGGAAAATATACATTATACCCTTGCACAAAGGTGGGAACTTGAGAGAACTTAAATTATAGGCCAAGAGCAATTCTTCCCCCACTACCTAAACTCCTAGAGGAATGTATTCATTCTCAACCAATACTTTACTTGCCAAATCCCAACATGGCTTCAGGTCTCATGGTATCCTGCCCTCTGCCCTCTTCAGTTATACCAACACCATCAATTTACAAATGATGGTATCTGGCTTTCTCAGTTTGTTAAAGGCCTTTGTCAGAGTCTCTCAACAAACTACTAACTACTCTCGCCAACCTTAATCAGATCCCCCTAGCCCTCCACTGGCTCCAAAGCTACCAAAAAGGTTATAAACAGCCATAAAATGTTTCCAGTATCTACCCCCCTCTACTTCCACTCACATTAGCAGTCTCACAAGGCTATATCCTTGATCCACTTCAATTTAGTGGATTATCAACCTCAATACCGCCACATTCCCTAGCACTCACAATCCAATATGCTGACATTGATACACTTGTGTTACATCTACCATGCAACAGGTGATGTCCCAACCCAGGATGAAATAAGCTAATCTTCACCACTTACCCCATACGCCTAAGGCTATTGACTTAGACAGCAGCATCTCACAAGACTGCCCACCTATCCCTGCTCTAGCCCACAAGACTGCCCACCTATCCCTGCTCTAGCCAACTACAATATCCTTCTCTGTTCCATTATTTATCTCCCCTCCTTTTCATCACCCCTATCCCATTCTCTCTACCGTTTACATATACAGCATAGATACTGCCAAAACAAAATCCTCTTGCTCCAAATAACTAACTTATACACTCTCCTAACCAATGGGCAATCAAAATGAAAAGTATATTTCACTTCACATTCCCTTATGTTGTCCCTCATATAAACAGAAACCAAATTATTTTACATATTTCTAGCACATGTGTACTAAAAAGCATTTCTCCCTGGGCCTCCGCTGAAAATGGGTTCTATCCCAGACTATCCAGAAAACAAATGTAAAATAAGTAAAGTAAAACTGGTATAACCACAGCTCCTCACCCCCCATTCTCTTAGCACAAGAACTCTACATAAAAGCAAATTAAAACGGAGAAAACCAGTCCCCACCTCCCCAATCCTCATAGCACAAGAAACCACACAAGTGAAAAACTGTTAAAACCACAGCCCCTAACCACCCATCCTCTTACCACCAGTGCATGAACACAAAACAAAACTGGTACAACCACAACCTGACTCCCCACCCTCTTAGCACAAAAACTCTACACAAAACCAATATAAAACTGGTACAACCACAACCCTCCCATCCTCTTAGCACAAAAACTCTACACAAAACCAAAATAAAACTGGTACCACTACAGCCCTCACCCCCAAACCTCTTAGCACAAAAACTCTACACAAAACCAAAATAAAACTAATGCAACCACAGCCCACACTCTCCAAACCTCTTAGCACAAGAAATATGCACAAAAAACAATCACCCACCCCCACAAAAAATTAGTTAAAATTAAACCCAAAAACTTACCTTTTATGCTTTCTACAGAAGGCTGCTTCCAATACTCTGCTCCCTCTTCACGACCGAAGGCTCACCTGCTCTGCTTGCCTTCCTCAGACCACTCAGTCCCTTTGAAGTTGCCCTTAAAAGGACAGCTTGTCAGACCTTTTGAGAAGCTGCCTTTAGGACAGTTTAAAAAGAGTAGAATCCAAAGACCACGACCGCTGCAAAGGCTTGATCCACCGCTGATCCGTTCCTGATGTAGTCCGTCCTCACGCTGGTCCAAACCCTGCTTGATCGCTGCACTCTGTTGCTGCTAAGGAACACTCCTCTGTTTAAAAACAAGAGAAGTGATCCTTATTAGCTGCAGGTGCCTTTTTAAAGGCAGTTTGTGCAGGAAGTGATTTGCAAGGACCAATCAGGTCCTTGCTTCATCACTTCCTACTTTAAAAAAAAAAAAAAAAAAAAAAACAAGGACTTAGTTTGCAAGCTGCTGCAGCCAATCAGATCCCTTGTTTCAGCGAGTAGACTTGATTAAGTGCAGCTTGCCAGCGAATTCGAAAAAAAAAAAACAGAAACACAGTTTGAATTTTCACAGTGACAGCAGGGTCCAGGAAGCTAGACTATGTGGACGTCCATGAAGAGCAGAGCCGAAGAAGAGTAACCCTGGTCGGAGCAACCCGCGGCTGCTGAATGGGGGCCCTCATCTGCGGGCAAGTAATCGGGGGCTCCCTGCGGCTGTGGGTTTCAGGGGTGTCTAACGCTGGCTATGCCTACAGAGCAACCCAAGACCCAAACCTAATAAACTTGTTGTATATCCATAAATCAAATGGGGTCTAGGGTTACCCATTCCAGGGACTTAAATATGGCCTGTGATTTAAATAGAATATGCTGGAGGGACAAATTTATCTCCCAGTCACTGCCACATCTTTGGAACAGGCTACCAATTCATGTGAAACAGAGCACCTCTATGACACTGATCAAGAAGAACCGGTATAAGTGGATAGGGAACCATACATTTTTACCAGGGGTAGTGCCCACAGCCCTCCTGGACATGGGCCATCATCACTAAATGCAATCTGGGATACTGACTAGTACCTCTACAGTACTGCTTTAGGCTGAAACGGTTAGGCTTAAAATGACCTCTGGGTCGATAGTCTAGTAATATCCTATGATAGAAGTCCCAAGTTAAGTAAGGGGATTTTGTAATTTGCTCAAGATACCTTGCAATTAACTGCATTATTATTGTAGTTTTATTTTTGTTTCTAAATTATACAGTTTAATATTAGAAGTATATTAATATTAAAGCATAATGGCAGCATTGTATTAGAAATGTTAGAACAATACATAATATAGTACTCATTGCCTATAGCTGTGGGTCTGTGTTGGATACTAGATGTGCAGTCATGACTGGAGTGCAGACTTGGAAAGTATTTGTATTGTGCATCTTGGAGGGTCCTCCTGTTAACGATCATTACTGATATTTTGCCTGCAGATTTCCCATTCTTGAACAATCTCTTCAGAAGAGACATGCCCCAGGATTCACTAATCCTCCGTGTAAGACTAGATTAGTCTTGCATGGAAGAGCCAGTCTAAGAGTAAGACGGCTGTGCGCCATGCATATTAATGAGGGCATGCTGCCTCAACTCTAAGGCTAACACGGAGCGTGCACGAGTGCAGGGGGCACGTCGAACTGCCGAGCAGTTCAAAAATCCACCCCCTGCAAGTCTGACACTCAGGAAATGACTACTTACATGAGTGAGTTCGCTCAAATGTGTACATACCTAACACTACACTCCCCCACATTCTAAATCCCTGTACAATTATAAAATATAAAAATTTTTTTTTTTATTATTTGTGATATAGCTGCCCGTATTTGCACGGGTTTGCCCATGGCTTAGCTACAGTTAGCAGTTTACACACCGACGAGGATAATAAGAAACTTATATGCAAATTAAGCAAAATAGCGATCGCGTAATGGTAGAGCCTTCGCCCAAAGAGGAGGCATTCCCGGTTCGAGTCCCACCACTCCCCCTTCTATTTTCTGTTGGAAATCTGTATATAAAAATAATTCCTGACATTTATCATTTAAATTTTTGTAAAAAGCATTGAAATGGCCTATGTAGTGGTGAACGATTTTATATATATATATATATATATATATATATATATATATATATAAAAAGGTGAAATGGTTATGCATACTGATGGATGCATAAGTAACGTATCTTAAGCAATGTGAAGCACTGCTAGGCAAAGTTTACCAGTATTAAGCATATTTAAATGTAGTTGCTCATAGCTGAGCACTGCGTTAACTAGCGCAATGGCTTTGCACGTAGCTGCGCATCATGCCAACTAGTGCAAACAGAGCATGTTTGCACGGAGTTGCGCTCCGCACTAACCAGCACAATGTCGGGCAACATCGAGCAATGTAGAGCAATGTAAAGCAATGTCGAGCAATGTAAAGCAACGTCGAGCAATGCAGAGCAGCATCGAGCAACGTCGAGCAAAGTTGGCTAAACACAGCCACACTCCCTAGCCGGTCTGGCCAGTAGTAAAATAAAAAGTAATGACAGGGCTCGAACCCAGGATACTGTGCACCATAATCACAATACTAAACCACTAAGCCATGACAGCATTTCACAACCATGCACTTTCAACAAACACATACATATCAATGGAAATTTACCCATTGCTAAGCAGGTGTGCCTTTAGCTGAGTTTTTTCAAAACTGGCCAATCACAAATAAGTGCGGGAAATGAGGTATATTTAAGCTCCATAGGCGGGAATACTTGCCATAACTGGCTGTAGCACCCATCTGCAGGCAGCATGGCTGGTGCTGGAGAGGGCTCTCGATTTCGAGTGCAACGTTGGGGCATTGAGGAGTCAAAAGTAATGGTTTGGCTCCTTGTCCATAATCATGAGGATAGACTCCTGCGGGGCCAGTACCAGGGCACCCAATACAAAGCAGAAGCCTGTAACTATCTAGCTCATGAACTCACCAGTGCCACAGCCGTCCCTCGGACTGGTGAGCAGGTCAGACACCACCACGCAGACCTGAAGAGACACAAGGAGGATCAACTGGACCAGTGGATCCAGGAGGCCCGTGGGATGGAAAATGCCCCACTACTGAGTAAGTAGCCATGGAATTAAGTATGTAAGAATTGTTATTCTAGTCTATACTATGGATAGGTATGTCTCAATATTACTTCACAGCTGCATGTGTCCGCGCTGCGAACCAACAAGCCTATGCAGATATAGGCTGCTAAGGCTGCATTACCAGGCAGGTTAGTAATTATTCTGCATGTACTGTTATATAAAATAAATGAGAGAGCCTCTAGAAAAGTGTTTTAAGTCTTTAATAAAGGTATAATTCCTGGAGTGTGTCTGTGTCATTTTCTTTGATATGTTGTTGTACTGTTGCATTATAGAAATAGTACTGTTGTATTAAGCGCTGTAAACCCACACTTGGGTAGGCCCCTATAAAGTGGATGAAGGGAGTGCCAGTAGCTTTTAAGCATATTTACAGTCCTCAACTGTTGGCTCATGCCCAGCATGTACAGGTTAATCTGGCACATGAGTAGCTTGGTATTCTGTTCCCCAGAAATGTCAGTGTGCTGCCAGAAATGTAGGCAGCTGTTAACATATAACTGATAATTTCACCTGAACATATCTAGATAATTATAGGGAAGTAGAGCTGTCAGTGTACCATCTCAGCAGTAGTGTGTCTGAGCAACTCACAAAATATGTAGCAGTAACATCTGCATCCCGGACAGTTTGTATGTCAGATACAATTCATGTATATAAAGATCTAGCAAAACCCATTTTGCAATTTAAGGACAATTGGGTAGTGTAATAATACATGTAGGGGACATATAACTGCAGTTAATAGGAATGTAGTGTAAACTAGAAGGATATATAAGTTGTTAATGGAGCTATCTTTTTCCATCCTACTGTATGTGCATAAAAAATGCAATTCCACACCTCAACGGGTATGTTTAATCTCAAAACATTTGTTGGGACATATGTCCTATTGGTTTATAAATATCTGCATTTATTTCGATGCATGTGCCCTGTTCAAATAACACAATATTGGTGGCCTGTTGCCATCAATTAAACCTGCATGCTGTTGTAATGTCCACTGTTGTTCTATATATGCATGTGTTATGCTTGCTGTTCAACTGTTGGAACTCTGGTGTGTTGGGTTAATGGGAATACTTCTGCATGCTGTTATAACTAATTGGGAATGCTGTTGACTGTTACTAACCCATATTTTCATTAAATCCTCCAAAACATAGAATGTATGGGAAGGCCAGTCCCAGCGGACCCACCTGTCCCACCTCAGCTGGCGATGGCACCTGGCACCAGCAGGTCCGGTGCCCAGCCTGGGACCTCCTCCTCCATTGGCCCTGTGCCACCTTCGGGTGGAAGCACTGCAGGGGATGGGGCTCATCCCCCCCGTGCAAGCATGGGCGGAGGAGGGCCACCTATCACCCTCTGAATGGTCCGGGCTGTGGTGCGTAGAGAGATCGAGCGTTCTGTCGCTGATCCTCTATGCCATCTTGAGGCACAAGTGGCGTGACTCACGGGTGAGCGTGCCCCTCCTATGCAGCCCCCAGCACAGCCACCCTCTGGGCTGTGAAGGTGCAGTGGTGACTGCCCATGGGTGGGGATCTCAGTTCCACTGTTGCCATCTGTGGGCTCATGGGCTTGCAATTTCCAAACATCCTTCCCCATCAATGGTGTTCACCCACCACGTGTCATATTCCACCCCTGTATGTGTCTTGTTTGTCTTGTCTACCTCCCCAACCTACTTCCCCAAATATACCTACATCCCCTACCCCACATTCCACTCTCACCTGAAAAAAAAAGGGCAATCTGCTCCCAAAAAAAAAATACGCCCCATACATAGCTGCCCATTTTGCACACATGTCCGCTGGACACATAAAATGTAATTTAATTGGCAGTACAACATACTTTGTTGTCCTCACCCCTCTCTCAGGGGTGGAAGGTTTCATATTTCCCTCCAAATTTATTGCATATGCACAGCTGTTGCTGTTAAAGAAATGGGCAACTATGGACCTTCCCCTACACCCATCCTGCACATCCCGAGTTGTTTTTCCCTACTGTCTTTCCCTCTTTGTGCCCCTTTTTCACCACTTTCCTATCTCCCTATTTTCTTTTCTTTCAAAGAAATGAGCGTGGGGGTTAGCGGGAATAAGCACTTTTAAGCAGCAGTTAGCGGGTTTGTGCAAGTGTGTGCTTCTGTGCGCTTAGATAAGCATTGCTAAGCATCGCTCAAACCCGTGCACAACTGCTTAAAAGTGCCTTAGTCACTCTGTATGTGAGGGCCCTTGTTCCGCTCAGCAGCAAAATAAAACACCTCAGTCAGTCTCAAACCCAGGACCTTGTACACACTACACTGCATGAAGTACCACTAAGCCACGGTAGATATACAAGTTGGTGCTGAAATAAATATATCATGCATCAGAGTGACTGAATGCAAAGGAAAATAGGAATGCCATAACACACAACTTGTTCTGTGGATCTTTACCAGCAGTTGTGGAATTGCATTACATGACTGTGATAAGAGAAGCAGCCATTCTAGCAGGAAATAATGTTACAGCAGCACTTTACAACCCCCACACAGTATCATAGCAGGACAAACACTGGCATATCTGATTAGGGCAGTGGCCATACCTCCCAACTGTGCCTAATTTTCAGGGATGTTCCTGATTTTGAAACAAATTTTAGCTGTGTCCCTCTGAATCCCTCTGAAAAGTACTGACATTGGCCAGAAAGGTGGTAAATTACACTTAATGAATAATGAAATTAAGTAAGAGTTAGACACTGCTTGTACTTCAGAAAAATGTGTATTCATCTGTATGCTCTGGTTCTCTCAAAGTCTCAACTTAATGGTACTAATATTTTAAAGGTGTACCTCACTTTTACCTACTTTTCCCTGAGTGTGTTCAAATATGTACCTGAGTGTTTGAGAGGCCTGGCAGAGGCAGAAACACACAGGCATATCAGCTATTCTGCTGTTGCACACTGTGCACATAGCTTTGGAAGGAGTTCCAGAAGCATACCCTTATGTAGGAGTACAACAATGAAATACCAAAGGATATAGCCATGTACTGGTAGCAACCAACTGTAACAATGCCATTCTTCCAGTGCTGAAAAGACCGGTGTGGTGCACAGACAAAGAATAACAGGCTAACCTCTGGCTACCATGTGGATAGGTCCACAGTTGGGAGCTACGCAGACAGACAACTTGCCTTGATAAACTAACAGGTACACAGCAACCCTTTAAGTCCAGCAAGATAAAATTCACACAATAATACATAATGCTCTCTGTACTTCTGCACCCCTACCCAAATGTAGAATATACCTGTGTGTTCAGGGTCTACCAAGGATGTAGGTAGGCATACTCAGTACTGAAATTTGTCCAGTTTTCTTGAGCAGCCTGTGGTAATGTCAACACTAAAAAAGCACAAACTGTTCAGAAGTGAGTAAATTAATATTCACAGTATAGCAGTTCACAAACAATTCATTTGCCAAAGGAATACATCTCAATAACTAGCTTTGTATGGCAGTTAATTGTACAATTAGAAAAGAAAGTACATACTCCCATGTATCTTGGGTTAGCATTTTGAAGGGCGAGTACAATTCTATACTGACAAGTGTGTACGGGAAGCAGCAACATTCAGGTTTGAGTACAACATTTAAATCAATGGCTACATCACTGGCTTCAGATATAAAAACTATACCAACCTTCTGCCTTAAACAACAATGTCCACAGCAAACAAGCATGATCCCCATCTTGGAAAGCTGAAAGGGCCATGCCTACCTGAGTTAGCAATTTATAGCATTGAGTTGCTATGACAGTGATTACAGCAATTACCACAGAGCAGGCTGCATGCAATTAGCAAATGGTGGCCACCAATTGGTGCAGAACTCATCACATGCACATGTGCAAATACCTATAAAAGCAGGCTGTAATTGCTGCCAACAAACTCAATCACTCTATTGCAGAGACTGACAGAGAGAGAGAGAGAGAGAGACAGTGAAAAAAAAAAGGAAAAAGAAAGAAACTCATACAAAGGAAAGGTATGTAACAGATATGTATTTACTGGCATGTAGTAGATGTTTTTGAAGAGTACTCTACATAATGTGAACCATTCATATGTGGCAGCAGTACGTATCTATGCACAGATGTCCTGCTTAACTATTGCCATGGACAATTCAGTGTGTACCTGTGGGCAGTGGAACATACCTCTGAAATGTGTAGCTCAGCATTAAATGTCAAACATCTGATCTATGTTATCCGTGTTCAGTACAGTAGTGTGGCCAATGGCTGTTTGGGGGATTAGCCCAAACATTTATATAAACATGGGTGTCACAGAGTAACACATGCATGATAAGCCATATTAAAGTGTAGCTTAGCATTGGCAACTGCTGTACCAGGCTAATATGCTAATCTAGCATTTGGGGCTATATATACCCCCTCTAATGTTAGTGTGTTCACATGTGACACCTGTTCATGTTGCAGCAAGGCCCAACAGTTCAGCTGTGAGGTCCAGGGACTTAAAACAGTGTGGACCTTGTGTGTGTGTATGGCACACACATACAGAGAGATATATGTGTCATATATATTAACATCTGTATATGTGCATAGAGCAAGGGACATATTGCAACTGTTTGTGAAGGGTGGACATATATATGTTGGTGAAGGTTGTTATGTACATATTTGTATATAGGTTTTAGTGTGTGACAAACAAGACAGCATACAGTGCTGGTATACGACATGTGGTGGTTAAACACTGTGGGTGTTTTGTTCAGTTTGCAATGTTGCAGCCAGTGAGGCCTGCTAAAGCTACCTGGGCTGTGAACACTTTCAATGCATTTCTCACAAGACTGTGCGATATTATTATATTACTGTACACCTCGCATCCTTTGTATAATTGATATTCCCACCATGAAAGGTGGACTGTATATGTGCCTATATGTATATGTACACCAATGGGTGTGTGTGTGTGTGTGTGTGTGTGTATATATATATATATATATATATATATATATATATATATATATATATATATAGATATATATATACAGAGAAAGAGAGAGTCATATATACTCACACACCCACATCTACTTGTTGCAATAGATTCTATGTAAAGTTGACTGAATGTGATGGTCAATGTGTTGGTGAATATGTCAAAGATGTGTATTTGTGGGATAGCTTAGTGGGAAACTGTTTCTGTCATGGTATTATGGGTCCTTGCTTTGATCCCAGCAAAAGCTGTGTATGCTGTTGCTAGGCAGATAAAGCACTATGGCATACAGTCTGATGCAGTCCCTTGGTGTTAACTGGGGTGTGTCAATGGAGGCCAAAGCATTACATGTATGCTTACTGAATGGTACTGATGTTGAATCCAAATCCTGTATGTACTGTAGTACTACTTGAAGCTCTGGGCCTAAACAGCAAAGTATGGTGTTATGTCCACATTGCTTGGAACCATTGTTTTGTGTGGTCCCTGCAGTCATCAAAGATTACATTCCTCAAGCTTAAGGTTTTGTACCGACACACATTACTGTATGGTACACATGTAAAGCTTATCTGGGTCGCCATACCTTTGTGT
Source organism: Protopterus annectens (assembly GCF_019279795.1). NCBI lineage: Eukaryota > Metazoa > Chordata > Ceratodontiformes > Protopteridae > Protopterus > Protopterus annectens. The sequence continues at coordinate 508,640,214 of NC_056743.1, forward strand.
CTTGTAATTATCTTTGATGTGTCTGTGGGTATGCCTGTAACATATTCTCTGTCATATGTGTGTTACAACATATAACTGCGTATCTATCAACATTTACAGTTTACTACAGCAGTATGGCACCTATATTCACAATTGTGCACATATTTTGGCCAAGGGTGTCCCATCAACAAGTTGTGTGGTATAATGGTAATACTTTAATTGGACCTTACAAACATTGTGATGGATGACATATTTCTTTATGCATTGGCTTGATCTATATCTGCTGTGGCTAGGTGGTGCATTGTGTTGCATACAGTGAGCCAGGTACTCTTGTATAGTCTTATATAGTGATTTTATTTTGTTGCTGTGCAGAATATGGTTTATTATATAGAGTGTGCCAGGCACTTTCAAGCAGTTGTGGGGTGAGCACTGATAAGTGGTAGTGAAAGTGTTTAGTCTCAGTCAGCTAATAGGTTGCTATATATATGGCAGTTCAGTGATATCTGTACTGTATAATGTTAAATGTGCCATATGACTTGCTCATACATATCTTTTCTTGATGTCTTCCAGGGATCATGGCACACCATAGAAATCCTAGCTACAGTAGTGCTGAAGATGAGATTCTTACTAGCTGTATGATTCAACACTACAGCCTACTATTCTCCAGAACCAGCCAGGACCAGCAGGAGCGTACTGCAATGTGGCAAGATGTTGTCTGGAGGCGAAATGAGGTAGGCCTGCATAACCGGACATATGAGCAGGTACCCCACCACTGCAGTGATCTACTTAGACATGTCCGTCAGTGTGCTTCTGATGTACAGAGACAACAGCTTGCAACAGGTGGTGGGGTTAACATCCACCCCCCCCCCTCACCAGAGTGGAGGAGCTGCTCCTGAGCCTGGTGGCATCTGCTCAGCAACAGCAGCAGCAGACATTTACCATGATTGAGGTTGGAGCCACCCAGCAAGAACACATGGAACATGCAGGGAACATGGCATATCCGTAGACTATTGTTACCTCTATTGGTAGATCATGCATATGTGAGATGGGTACTGTGTAGTTAGAAGATGTGGAGCCTATTGTTGTGCAATACTGATCATTTGGAACATAATCTGTAGGCCTCTGAATGTAAACTTTCTACTGTAAGATTGCAAACCCACAGTAGCAATGCCACAGTTGTCGCCACTGACAAACTATCTCATATCTATGTAGGTCCCTCTGGTGTGACAGCAAGGCAGCGGACAGATGCTGGTGAGTGTGTTTTACATTTATTATTGCAAATAAAAAGTGCATGTCATAGTTAAGGTGTAGGCCATGTACACATGTAACACACCTACCCATAATGCATGCTGTGCATGTTTGCTGTGAGACCACGCACATCTTATTAATGTGATTAGCTGCCTCACACACCTGCAATACACAGACTATCTCAAACAAATGTGGTTACACTGTAGTGACCATTGGATAGGCAGAGTCGATACACAACATGCACATAACATATCAACTATGTCATACACAGAACATGTTAACATGCTACACATGAAGGATTCACAAACCCTCTGTAAAGTCACACTCCAGTATCCCAAATGTCATCCACACAGCACACATAATATACCTGAAGGGTAGAGACCTATCATGGGGCAGTGAAGCACTCTGCAACACACAACACATTCATGTTAGGAAATGCTCCTTACTGGCCTCCTTACAAACCCATGTAACAACTGGTTGTGAAATGGTGACTGTAGCCATGGTAGTGCATTTCCGGTACAGCATGATAGGTGCTGGTTTGGGACACATTTCTAGCCTTGAGTGACCACATGATGCTTCATGATGATGGCTTATGGTACTACACCCTATCCAGTTATTGTAATCACAGTACTACATATAGCTTTCATTGCTATACACCTCAATGTTGTGTGTGTGCAAACATATGCACCTGTAAACAATATGCATACCAATCACCATTTGCACTACTGACACATATATGTCTTGGGGTGCTATTGAGTGGCTAGGTCATATGACACACATTGGGTATGTGTGATGTTTAAATTTGCAGTAGTGTTTTAGCATGCCATGTCATGTCATGGATGACACTGGCATGTCCACAATATGATCTACACTCACCATAACTACTGTAAATTGGGTATGTGGACCAATGGTATTCCATCAGTTATACATGCACCACTGATCTTGTGTGTATATACATCATGCATGAGCTAAACCTGTGTCCACAATTATTTGCTAAAGACACAGAGGCTCTAATCAGAATTGGATATCTATGTGACACACAGATACACATCCAGCCATGGTATGTAGACCTGTGAATGATGGTGCACAGTACATTACAGAGCTTTGAATACTTGCACAGCAATGTTGTGTCCATGTATGCATTTTGTTCCAGGGGAGGCCAATCACCTAACAACAAAACACATGCATCAAAGCTATGTATACTGTTAGTAACTAGGACTGTCTACACTTGCACTGCATGCTGTTGAGCAACACATGTCCTGCATGCTGACATGTGTGATATGACTGTTTTGCTTGTGATACTATACCCCCACCATCAACTGCTATTGAGTATGTTCTGAGATTGCTGGTGGTGTGTGTCTGTGTGTGTATCTGTCTGCTTTAGTGAGCAGTGTATTTGTATGTGTGCATGTGGTCTGACATCATGTACAAGTCTTAAAGTGTGTTTCCTCTCACAGGTGCTGAGGTGGGGCTGGTTCAGTGCAGCAGGGAACCTGATGTCACTGACACAGATAGTGATAATGAGGATAGGTGTGTTGAGGCACAGGCAGGTTTGTCAGGGTCTGTAGTTGGGCCACCAATTGACAGTACACTGGTCTCCACCACATCCATGCACACAGTCATACTGCCTGTACATCCATCACCACCAATGCCCTTAGCAGAGGGACAGTGTACAGTCAGCACTGGCCAGGACAGTGTGGTATCTATGGCACATGCATCAGGACACAGCAGCCATAGCCAGATGTCCAGAATGGTACCACATAGGCAGATGCCCAGGGTGTTCTCGTCAGAGCACTGATTGTCATCATGCCCCTGGCAGACGTGCCATAACTCTTACAACCAGATGCATTTTCCAGGCTGTCATGGAGGCACAGGCATGTATGGAGCGGTACACCAGACAGGGACTAAGGGCATGGCGGGCTCATAACACCTCTGTAAATGACAGTATCCATGACCTAGCAGGTGCCATACGTAATTACACTGAGGTCATTGATAGAAGTTGGGGTGAGACATTAGATGTCCTCCACAATGTCATGTCCATGTGTCAGGACAGTGCGGGACATTTGAGACATCAATGTGGATGTATGCCAGCAACATCATCAGCTGGCAGTCGCCGTGAACATCCATCAAGTCATAGCCGCTCCCATAGTCCCAGTAACAGCCCCAGCAATGTTGGGGGGGCTGTCCATAGACCATCCTAGAAGACCACATGCATATGGCTCTGGCCAGTCCCAGCAGGGACCTGGATCCAGTGGACATATGTCAACCTCTGAGGATAGTACCCAGTCTGGATTAGTACCTGATACTGTCTGTAGCACCCCTGCCAGGCACAGGTCCCGTATCTGTGGCCAGAGACGGTGATCTGTAAAGCCTGCCAGGTAGTGTCTGTAGCTGTCCCACAAATCCCCGTATATGGCAGCCATATGGTGGAACTGTGTGCATGCAGACACACACACATAAACCAGACACCTAGGGCAAACACATACCCACACACATTACATCCACATTAGCCCATAACAGTACTCTTGGCCTCACACACACACTCTCACACACATGTCGATTGTATGGCTCAATGTAGGCCTCTGGCAAACCAACAACACACCCTGTGCATATGATGAAACCTGTGCCACCTCCTGTCATCTGTAACATTGATGCAGGAACAGGCTAACATGGTGCTGATGCACAGGGTGACTATTACAGTATAGCAATGTTTTAATGTGTAGCATGTTGTCCGCAGTAAAGTGTAATGATTTCCTTGAAGGTGTAGCTGAGCAGGCATGATGCATTAAAGCTATAATTATCAATGTAGTATTGTTTACACTGGTGTTTATTCCAATTGTGTATTGTTTGCCCATGTGCCACTTGGCTGATGTGTGTAGTTTTGTCAGCATGTGTTATAGAGTGGACAGTAAGTGAGGGATGTGTGCAGCATAGATTTGCAGGTGTACATTTGTGAACATGGTTGAGGTGCACTGTCTGCATGTACGTGCATATTGGACACATGGGCAGGGTGACATGCCCTGTATTAGACAGCGTTAACACTCCATAGTTTCTATTGGTGGCCAGTATGCATTGTACTACACACATTTTGGAATGTGAGTACACGTGTGTGTATGACGCAGTGTGACACTGTGCTGTGGGTGATACTGTTGTTACCATCTGTCATTGGTTTGCATTCTGGTAGTATACATAACCTCAACAGCCTGCCCATAAACAATTGTTAGATGATGGCTTGACAACTGACACACAGATGTAGGACAGACAGTAACATTTGCAGCCTTCAAGTACTATTCTATGCCAGTAACAAGTGGTATTCACCTGCACTCAGTCCTGGGACCACTCCTGTTTGGCATATAGCTTTCTTAGGTACAAACAAACACAGTAGGGATATGTCTGGCCACGTTTGGCAATGCATACTGTGGGCTATAATGCATTCTTCAGATGAGAGACACATCCTCCAAAAGGGTATCATAAAGACAGATACCTGGTGTCAAACCCATGCTGTAAAGCTATAAGCCAAATAAAGCATAGTCATCCACTTTTACAAAACATAGTATCCACAGAGTACCACATAGGTAGCAGCCCCCAAAATGTGGAACAGTTACCGATGTATACATAGAGCTATGTGTTAAGTCATCTCTCCTTTGATAATCACATTTTCAAAGGGTTTTGGAAATCCCTCTGTGGATCACATAAGCAATAAGGGGTCTGCATGCATATCCACAAAGGTTGTTGCACACCTATAATAAATAGCCATCTTTGACTGACTTTGCTGCTTTTGAGCAGGTTTCAAATATACCTCAGGCATAAACCCTTACTCACACTATTCAATAGAAACCATAATGAGTGTATGTGAAATGGATGAAGTAGGCCAGGGATCATTGCAGTGGCTAGGCTTATCACAAGCATACAGATGTGACCTAAGGTCTGGAAAGGCAGCACATTCTGGCAAAGATAACATATGTGTTCATCGAGAAAGCAGGGTTCCCACCTATGAAATTATTGAGGTCACATGTATGTATATGTATTTGCCACACAGTTACCTGACGTGTGTAATGCACATACTGTTGTCACTGTGATATGTCATACAGTAGTAAAAGTAAAACCCATGACACATTGACCAACAGTGTCACACACGTGGAGCACACACAGTCACCAAGTGCAGGATTCAACCCCCTACCTAACTACTTTATGATATTACAGCAGTACGAGTTTATATGACGTGCTATACACATTACTGGGAGTTCTCCTTTCCACAGGTATATTTGTAGGATGGTGACATCATCAGACTTGACAAAGATGAGTATACCACTTTTAATGTGTTTCAGTAGTCTCCAAAAAGATTGCTCCTCTCCAAAGAGACACACACACACACACACACACACACACTTGGCAAGTGCAGGATTCAAACCCCTATCTACTTTATGATATTACAGCAGTATGCATTTACATGACGTGCTATACACATTACTGGGAGTTCTCCTTTCCACAGGTATATTTGTAGGATGGTGACATCATCCGACTTGACAAAGATGAGCATGCCACTTTTAAGGTTTTTCAGTAGTCTTCAAAAAGGTTGCTCCTCTCCAAGGAGACACACACACTCTTATACAGTTGGCAAGTGCAGGATTCAAACCCCTACCGAACTACTTTATGATATTAGAGCAGTACGCATTTACACAATGTGCTATACACATTACTGGGAGTTCTCCTTTCCATAGGTATATTTGTAGGATGGTGACATCATCAGACTTGACAAAGATGAGTATACCACTTTTAAGGTGTTTTAGTAGTCTTCCAAAAGGTTGCCCCTCTTCAAGGAGACACACACACACACACACACACACACACACACACACACACACACACACACACACACACACACACACTCGTACAGTTGGCAAGTGCAGGATTCAAACCCCTACCTAACTACTTTATGATCTTCAAGCAGTACACATTTACACAACGCGCTATATACTTTACTGGGAGTTCTCCTTTCCACAGGTATATTTGTAGGATGGTGACATCATCAGACTTGATAAAGATGAGTATACCACTTTTAAGGTGTTTCAATAGTCTTCAAAAAGGTTGCTCCTCTCCAAGGAAAGACACACACACACACACACACACACACACTCATACAGTTGGCAAGTGCATGATTCAAACCCCTACCTAACTACTTTATGATACTAGAGCAGCACGCATTTACACGACGTGCTATCCACATTACTGGAAGTTCTCCTTTCCACAGATATATTTGTAGGATGGTGACATCATCAGACGACAAAGTGAGTTACATTAGGTGGGCTACATAGAAGGAATTTCTAAACACTTTGGCAATGTGATCATCAAAGGAGAGTTTACTATCTACCTGGGTCCTCAGGTCCAGCATTACATTCTCCGTACATACTGGATTAGCACCTATGTTGTAATTTGTGGGCACTTTGTTTTATCCAAGGGGGATGACTATGCATTTTTTGGCATTCTACTTGAGGGCATTGTTTTGACACCAGGTATCTGTCTCTGTAAGACCCTTCTGGAGGATGTCTGTGTCAGCCATAGAGTTGATTATGGATCACAGTTAGCAGTCATCTGCAAACTTGGTCAGCCATACTCCTCCTGTGCTTGCCTGTACCTCTGCGCAGTATCTACTGAACAGGTGGGGTCCCAGGACCAAGACCTGTGGGATGCCACTTGTAACTGGTTTAGAGTCGGACATGGCACCCACAACTCTGACCATGTGTGTTTGATCTGTTGGCCACCCATCCTGTGACATAGGGGTTAATGTTCAAGCTGGTAAGCTTGTCCATGATGCCAGAGTGGGGAATGGTGTCAAAGACCTTAGTGAGGTCCAGGTGGGCTGTGTGGACTACTTTCACCTCCATCGATGTCCTTGGTAACTGTTTCAAAGAAGTCAGCTAGGTTTAGGAGGCAGGATCTGCCTTTAACAAAGCCAAATAGGGTACAGTCCAGTGTCTGGAGGTTCCCAATGTCTCTATTTATGGGTTCCATGTTAATTTGCTCCATAGCTTTGCAGACCAGGCTGAGTAGGCCTATAGGGCAATAGTTTCCAGGTTCTGTTGTGGCACCACCTTTGTGGAGCTGGATGACTGTTGCTGTATGCCATTCTTTGGGTACATAGCCTGTGGTAAGGTTGAGTCTGGACAATGAATGTAGGTGAGGGTTTAGTTCCTTTTGGGGCTGGTGTAAGACACAGCCTGGGATACCATCCAGTCCCACTGATGCTGTGTTCTTAGCTTTGGAGGGGGCTGTTTTTACCTGCATGTCCATGAAGTCTGGGGCTCTGCATTCTTCTGGGATGGATACAGGCCCTTTTGGGGGTGAGGGGGGGTTGAAGTTTGCAATGAACTTGTCCACCAGGATGTGGGCAATGTCAGTTGGTTCAGTGTATTTTTTGCCATTTTGCAGTAGCTGACAGCATATTTGAGAATTGCCACCTAAATGTTTGGCACAGCTAACGAAGGCTTTGTGGTTGTTATTCTTAGATTCCTTGGCAATTTGTCTTTAGAAACTGGCCTTGGATTATTTTATGAGTGATCATTGTTTCTTCCTAATAATGATCAGTGATGCCTTTCCTTTTGTGAAGTTTGCTCTATCATGTGTTAGTTTCCTCCTTCTGTTGTATAGCTTATTTATGGGCAATGACCATCAGATTGGTTTCTTCTTTTTGGAGGTGTGTGTCTTGGTTTTATTTGGGATGTCTCAATCCATGCATCCCTGTAGATGCTCATAGAATGCACTTGTAAATGATTCTGCAGATTGTATAGCATTATCCTATAGCAAGGAGGCTTTGGAACTTTCCACTTTGGTCTTGGGAAGTGTGCAGTTTGCTTTTGAAAATTTCTTCACAGTGGTTTTCTTGACTTGGGGGGGGGGGGGTAATTCTCCCAGTCAATGTTTGGGGAGTTGTAATCTCCTCATATAATGGTGTTTGGTAGGACCTTTATATTTTCCAGTGTTCTCAGGAATACTGAGTGAGGTTCCTGAGACAAGGTAGGTGATCTGTAGCAGGCTACAATCTGATAAGCAGATTTGCCCAATGTTAGTTGCACTTGCATGGGCTCCAAGGCCTCATGCTGTGCCACTAACCTGAAGGTGGGGGTATCCATAAGGTAAATGGATACACCCCTTCCTTTTGTATTTCACTCTGGGCTTTGGGGCTGAAGATCAGAGGGATTGTGAGTGTTTTACTTGGAGCATGTCCAACATCTCTGTGTTTGACATAGCTTTGTATGTTAGGCAGAGATCACCTCTGAGTAGGCAATATGCGAGAGAGTACATCTGGAGCATTTTGAGATGGTCTGTGTATGGCATGTATTTCAGGCCACTAATCCTCTTTGTGAGGTATTTCTGCAGGCTTTCCAGTTGTTGTAGATGTCTTGTGAGGTACATAGCAAAAGGGACATTGTACTCTATTATGGATCTAGTGAGTGATGAGTAGAGGGGAACAATGTCCTCTTCTATTCTGCATGAGACACCTTTTGTGATGAGGTGTGCCACATAGAAGGATTTCCTGACTACTGTGGGGATGTGATTATCACAGGTGTATCCACTGTCTACCTGTGACCCAAGGTCTCATCACACTTTCAGTGTAAAGTATACTACCGCCTATGTTGTAGTTCATGGTGATTTATACCTAGTTTAGAGGGTTTATCTATAATTCCAGAGTGGGGGATGGTGTTGAAAGCCGTGGCAAGATCTATATAGGCTGTGTGAACCACCTTACCCTTGTCTGCGGTTCTGGTGACTGCTTCAATGACATCTATCAGGTTTAGGAGACATGATCTGCCTTTTGCAAACCCAACATGGTTATGGTCCAGAGTTTGGAGATTACCAATGTCATTTTTTATAAGTTATATGATGAAACATTCCATGGCCTTGCACAGCAGGCTCAACAGGCTAATGGGGCGCTAGTTCCTGGGGCCCGTGGTGGCTTCCCCCCTTGTGTAGTGGGATAAAAGTTGCTGTGTGCTATTCAGCAGGCACAAAGCCTGAGGTGAGGCTATGACTGAACATGGTACGTAGGTGTGGTGCCTGTTCGTTCTGTAGTTTGTGTAGAACACAGCCTGGGATGTTATCTGGTCCCATGTATGCTGTGTTCCTGGCTTTGGAGAGTTTTTTTTACCTGTGCAGCCGTGATGACAGCAACAAAGTGGTATAGAAAGCTAGATTGCAAATCAGAGAAAGTTTAATTGTCTGTGAAGCTTTTGGGATCAGGAAGTGGATGCTTTGGACAAGTCACTCTCTTGATGTGCTCTTTATTTAATGAGACCTTCCTAGTAACGGACCTGGGCAGTTTAGGACAACAAGACCAGACCATTCAAAAATCTTCTCCTTCACAGTCACCAATCTGTGATGCATTAGTTTTGAGGTGGAAAACTGAACTAGAGTCATTCTTAGTTCAATAATTGTAGGATCCAGAGTAGAGGGTACTTTCAACAATATGAAGGAATTGCTGGAAGTTTCTCTGGCACTCAGAGTCTCCTAGAAGGTACTGCATAAGAAATTGCTTGGGTGGTCCTGAATAGTATCATGGTGGCATATGCTCAGGTGGTCTTGGTGGCATGACATGTAATCAAACAATTACACAAATCATGCAGGATGGCGATTACACTTTGGATTTTTCTGCACTCTATTTTTTAGAGTTTAAATAGTGAAAATACACCTGCCGAGAAAGAGAGAGAGAAAGAGGAACTTTATAACAGACAAAGAGACATTCAGTGAAGGGACACAATCCTCTCAACTTCTTTGTTCAAGAATTCTGGCAATGCCAACATTAATGGGAGAAACAAAGGGCCAAAACCAGGGACAGATTTTAAATACTGATCTTATAAACTTTCAAAGTTGCTGAAATATCAGGTTTTGTATTAGCATGAATTTTCAGAAGGATATCAAGTCTGAAGCTCAAATGTGAATTATTTAATGACTACAATTCTCAACGATTTACCATAAAATCATGCATTTTATGATAAATTTGGACAGTCTGCAAAAATCTGGAAAGTTAAGAGAAATGGTGAGAAATAATGACTGTCAAATTAATCCAGATATTTTAACACCTAAGTTATGGGGTCTACAAATGGGATCTCTCTACATCACAGATAAAGTAAAACTGAAGTTTTATACAAGAACTCAAGATTGTCCATTCAAACTATGGTCAGGGCAGCTCCTGCATGTACTTCTCCTTACTGTATAAACTCACCCAACATGTATTTTTTTTTCTTTTTTTTTAACATCCCAGTGGTGCCAGTAAAGCTAAGAGAAGAGAAGTGAGTTTGTTTCTTGAAGGTCCAAGAAGATTTGGAAAGTATTGCTTCTTCGTTCATATCCAGATTGCACAAAATGCTATGCCATTACCTTTTAGTGAGGGCTTGTTTTTTTTTTTTTAGCAAAGAATGGTTTTGCACCCAGTCTTTCAAAGTGTGCTGATGTTGCCAGCTTGCCCGTAGTTTAATATTTGCTTCACTTGCAGCCATAGTTACCTTACTCCTATATCAAGCTGTGGTGTTCAACTTTGTTGGTGGGTTTCCATGGGAGCCTAAGGTTTTCTTTCTACAGTTCACCTTTTTTGAAAGGACTGTTCAGAAATATCCCAAGAAATGAACTCTCCTATAATGGGATGTAAACTTCATGCTGGAAAGACTGACCAGATTTTCTATATGGGCCAGTAAAGGAGTCTATTTTAACAGTTCTGACAGGAAAATATCTTCAAGATGATCAACATGTCAGAAGAGGGGGTGTCAGAATTGTAGGCTTGAATGTACTCTGCTCCGTATGCAATTCATAATGGCTAGTTGATACTGGATAATAACCCGTATTTTATTCTCTGAGCTAAATTAGCAATTTATTTTAATCAGACGAAGAACGAGCTTGCGCCTTTCTATGATCAACCAAAAAATACCAAGGAGATGATTTGCAATAGAGCCAAGGAGACAACATAACAGATAGTCCTGTTTTAGTTATTACTACCCGGTGTTTATTGTTGTGAACTATTTTGGCTCCTTCACAGCTGACCAGTAGCTGGCCACAGTGTCTCTCCTCAATCGCTAGATCTACCTTTCACTTCAATTTTCCCAGATTTGCTCCAACTATGAATCAGGTCTGGAAAAGACATCAAGGCCTCATGGAGTAGTGTCATATTGATGCCAAGGAAGTGTTTTTATATCCAAGAAGACCCAAAGACTGGGGTCTGCAATGGGCTTCAATGTTGAACTGGTCTTCACTTATTCTGGGGGCTGATATCAGTAATATGTCCTGCTGCCCCTCAGGCAGCATCACAATTATTTCCCTGCTATTCACAAGGGAAATCAAACTGAGCGAGTGTTCCTTGACTATGCACACCCACCTTCTCACCCCCAAGATGGTCATGACCATTTCCACCTCTCTGTTTCATTAAGCACCAGAACCAGGTCTATATTAGATGAGCGACCGTTCTGATGTTCGAATCATAGACATCATATGACAGAACGTCGGAAAGGTCGAAGGTGAAAGTCAAACACGTTTCATGCACAGAATGGGAAATTTCCCCTTTCTGCACTGAGGTGCATCTCAGAGTTGGTATATTTATGTAGGGGAGGTGTGGGGGTGCAAGGAGGCTTGCCCCCTGCTCAGAGCGGTAAGGTAAGTTTTTTTTTTATTTTATTATATAGTCGATGTTTCGAACTTCGCTCATATGAGTTCGCTCATGTGAGGTTCAAAGTTTTGAAATTTCAACTATATAATATAGACCCCCAGAAGATAACTTAAACATGGTTTACCTGGGCTGCAGTCAGGGCTTTATCCCTCTAAACCATAGGCACTCTGCATTTATTGTGTTAAGTCTGTCTTCACAGCAGCTCCAGAAGATCAGATTCTAACTTCATTTGGCAGCATTTTCATCTTTTTGACAAACTTGTGTGTGAAAAACTTACAATACAAACAGTACATATTGATAGAACTATCAAAGCTAATAAAAAGTATTAAAGCAGAATTGTTCAGCATAAATTAATCTTTGCAGTGGCTGCAGCTATTAGATTCCAAGTCTTAAACTAGATTTCATATGTCACACTAAACACAGGAAATGTTAATTTTTATATTATTTTGTAAACAACTTAAAACAATATGTTATTAGCCCATCAAAGCAGGCATTTCCAGTCAGCAATATTTATTGTTTGTCCAGTCGTGATCCTTCATCCGAATCCAGGAAATTCCGCCCCTCTTGCTCAGTTGTTGAAACATTTAGAAAAGACCGAGAAGATCGAAGTGAAGTTCCTTATGAAGCTCTATGGACTCTAACCAGTATAACATTTATTGGAGGCCTTTAAGCTTGATTATTATTATTATGAATATAAGTACTGGCATGTATTTTATCAGTTATTAGGTACTAGATGGCTTAATTATTATTGTCATTTCAAGATGGACATTTTTAATTTCAAGGCAAATGTCCATACAACAGCAGACTGCTGTGTTTCTTGACACAACCCCAAAATTGTAAACCATCTTAAAAGTTCATGTGCAATTCAATTGAGCTAAGGTAATTAGAATGTGCAGAAAGCTAACAAGTAATAACTGCCTGTATAAGGTTTGCAGTACATAGCCTTAACATGCGACAGATTTCCTTCCAAAACATTTCTTTTAAATTACTTTGATGTCTACATACCTGACAAAGTTATGCATCGAGTGTGATGTGTGTTAACTTTTAATTTTTACATTGTAAGATCTTTGAAGCAATGCATTGTCAGATCAAGGAGGTGTACCATACACGTGTGAAGGCCAACAGTAAATTTTCTGAATTAACTGCAATTTCAATCAGTACAAATGCTGCAAGTCAAGTAGAAAGGAATTTAAATGAAAAAATCCCAGCAAGACAAGATTCGGTGATGTACGCATATGGACTGCTGTTTTAATTAAAGGGCAGTGACATGGGTCAAACAAGGTGAAAGTGAACTTTTGAAAAAAAAAAAAAAAAAAAAGCTGAAACCACATCACTTCCCATGACTGGAAACTTTTTTAGGAAATGTGACTGGTTAGCCAAGTGCTTCTCAGAGCTCTCTTGTACAGCTGTGTTTTTCACAGTAAATGCATGACTGAGTGAGGGGAAATGATTTCCACTGTATGAAGGTTCATAGGTTAGTACTAAGCTAACTGCCCTTGCGAGCCGTTTTAAACCTAGCCAATTATTCTTTGTGAGACTCAAACCCTGCACCTTGTGCTTGCAAGGCAAACACCTTAACCATTAGGCCACCCTCCCAACCCCAACTACAGAGAAGGTCCCCTGGAGGCCTCTGACTGTCAGGTACAAGTCAAGGTTTTCTTTTGAGACACATGACCTTTCTTACGGAATCTGAATCTACTTATCCACTGTGTCAGTACTGCAGTGAGCAGAGCTCCACCAATCAACTCACCAGTTACTGGAACTTGAAGATGATGTTACCATTTATTGGACAATCACAGGTTTTATAATAGAGGGTTATGATCAGGTTACCAAAGAAATTCACACAGAGTTTAACGCAAAGCAAAGCTTGAAAGATGAATTTCTTAAACCTTTTTCAAGAACACATTAATAAAGATTTATGTCTAGAGACATGGCCACAACTATCTGTAATATGTTAGATTTTATTTTTGTCCTAATGGATACAAGTTTAAAACAAAAAATAACCTGTCAGATACCTTGAGCTGCAAAGTATACATCTAATTCACAGCTTGAGAACCGCTATACACTGTTTGGTATACTTTGGTTGTGCTAGTGGCAGTGTGAACTGTGCAACAGCTTTCAAAGCGAATAGGCAGTTACTAGTTCTGCTCTTTGGTAGTTGTTGTCTGTGCAGTAGTACTGAAAGTGCCCCCAAATGCTGCCATGAGTGAAACCCTTCCCCCTCCACCCCTGGGTAACCCACAAGGACACACGATACTAGACTGTTGGCATCATGTACGATCTCAGACAAGTTTATGAAACACTGATAGAAATTTTTTTATGAATGGTACAGTTTTGCTACTTACTGTAATTTACTCGCCTTTTTCTGATTGCTATCTAGGAGCCCTGCCATACATGTATCCATCCAGAGGTGTGCTTGTACTAGTCATGCTCTAACACCTTGATCATCAGCTGTAGAACTACCTGTCTTCCTTGTCACATTTAGCAAATCAAGTGTTGCTGTGGTGGTGGCCTGACTATGGTCCAGGTGACCAGGGTTCAAATAGCAGCTTGGGCAGCTGACAGAACATTAGGGAGGGATGGGCATTACCATTACAGGAGGTTGAATGCAGCATGGGTGTCTCTCATGACAATCCCTAGCGGAGGCTGGGGACATTGCATGTTAAGAGGCATAGTCCTGGTGGTGTGTGGTAGATATAGCTGTGGAGGCAGTGCTGTACACTGTGACATCCCTCACTGCATGTCTAACTATGGATATTACCATTAGTCACCAGGGGGAGGGAGGATTGTGGGTAGGTCATAAAGAAAATAAAACAAATTGAAGATGGATAGATAGATAGATAGATAGATAGATAGATAGATAGATAGATAGTATGACCCACCCAGGATGTCCTTAAGCTCCTCGCTGGCCCCAAATGAAATTTGGCAATGACAGGGGAAGACTGGAGTGCCAGTAGACCTAGAGAAGGATAAGGGACACTGGTACAGCTGTTGACAGAAAGGGGACAAAAAGGATCAGTTAGCACATCAAGCAACTCTACAGGCACTGGCACATCCTACAATTGTAAAGTCCCCAGAATGCCCCCACAGGACAGTCAGTAGTTTGCCTTTGTATGAGTGCTGAAGTGAATGGGGGCTGATTGGGACTTTGGAGATTTTGGGGTGCTAATGATATAAGTTAAATGGAAGTAAATCAGTAGGCATATGCATTTTTTCTATGTTCTCTCCTGCCTGCCTTTGTTTTTGCTTTACAAATAGCAGTTTCCTGCAACTTCTGTTCATAATCATTGTTTCTGCTATTGTTCCCTGTACCCTGCAGTCTAGAAAGGAACATTAGCGTAAATTCTGATTTTTATGCAACAAAGAAAGGGGATGAAAACTGAAAGAAACAGAGGAGATGGCGAGGAGCACCAAGGAACAGGATGGCCAAGCTCCACTTGTAACAATAATTTGTCCTCTTCAGTTTCCATTAATAATATGCACCTTTTAAAATATGTACCAGAAAACATCATCACTAACAGCTCAGGGAATCTAGCATTTAGTTTAGTTCACTGAAGATATTAAATACATGCAGCTGAATGGAAGTAAAATTATTTTTACTTACAGTATTACACATCTGGATGATCTATTACTAAGGCAATCAAATTAATAATAAAAGAGAATAAATACTACTTACTCAGATGAAAAAGCTTTATAAAATTAATTTTGGATTTAGTAAGCCCTGGCATTTTACTACTGTATAGCAACTTGTAAGACTGATTCAGTATTAAAGAATTTAAAATGTAAACCATCACGTTAAACAGTAAAGCTCTATTACAAACCTGTAGTATCCATCATTTATAATGAAAAAAAAATTAAATCCAAAGTTGCTTGTAGCTTGCTTTGATTATTAATCAGTTGATTGTTGTTGCTGTATAGTAACATACCTGTTAAAGCTTTAGCTGTTTATTTCCTTATCATATCAATATGGAAATATTTAAAATAAAGTTTACAGAGTAATGGGTTTTATATTAATTCCGTTCATCCATAACCCCTTTTTCCTATTTTTACACATGGGGTCGAGATGTCACTTTAACAGCAACAATCATCTAGGGCCAAAGTTCACACCACCAGATGGCTAGCCCTGCAGCGGGAGCTTTATATTAATTATTATTCTGTGTGAAGTCTACGCCTTCTCTGTGTCAGTGCACTGATTCACATGAGTATCTGGTTTCCTCTTTCAAACCAGGTTTATGCTGATAAATTGTCTTTAGGTGTGCTTGCATGCCTCCAACATGCGTGAGTGTCCTGGGATAGACTGCTATCCCATGCAGAACTGTTTTTCTGCTTTATGTCCATTGAGGTGTCTGGATATGCTCTGGCCCCACCAAGACCCTGGATGGGATAAAGTTGGTCAAAGAAAATCAATGAATAAATGGAAAAGCATCTTCAAATGGTAACACACATGTTTCCTTAAGAAGCCCAAGACAGTGAAGTAACAATAAGTTATGACTACCTCATGAACAATATCCAACTGCAGTGATTTGCAGCACTGACATCATCTGTTAGCAAAACATGAATGGTGACTGATAACACTCACATCCAGAATTACACACTAAACTCTACATCATCATCATATTTTATAGTAACTGAATCAGGCCACACTACTAAAATTTAATTGTATTATATAGTATCTTGAATAAGTCACTAGATGGTGATGTGTTACAAAATAAAAAATGAGTAATAATGAACTTACATATTAGAAGCAACTCAAATCTGATTGATCTTGTTTTTGCTTGCCTTAAAATGCTTTGCAAGGATGTGCAGATTGCTGTTGCTGCTATGGAGTTTGGATTATATATTAAAGCTTCCGAACCTTTAAAGGTGATTGACTTTCTGTCCAAGATATAACATAAGGTGTGGATGAAAAAGTCCTAAGGCCATATCCCAAAAGGATTGCTCTTGGTGTAACTGTGCTCTGATTTCAACAGCCATGCTCTCTCAGTGTAAGTGACTTACTTGAATGTAAACCAGGCCTTATATTGGAGTAAGTCATTTACACTGTGAGCAAGTCTTTTGGAAGCGGGCCTCTATGGTTATACCACTGTGCTCAGTTATTCCCCAAATAATTAATAAATCTTAACTGTATACTAGTGACTAGTGTTTATGATTGCTGTCAGTACTTCATAACTATCTTTACAAATTATCTGGTAAAGCTCCTAGAAATGTTATTTATTGTGACATATTACCTGAAATGTTTAGATACATAAATTCATTTTCTGAAAAATCAGATGACAATCTAATATGTGCAGCATGGACTTTTGATGCAGTTCATTACAGTTTAAGGGCATCTGGCTCAAATGTTTTTGATTCCATCTAAAGTCTGCTCCTTGTGATTACACAATGTATGATCTCAGCTCTGAGCAAATGCTCTTCACGACACCAATCCAATCATAACCTTTGGACGTTTGCATCCTTACCACTTCTCCTTCTCGTAATGGATTGAGTGGTTTGCTTGTTTTATCGTAGCAGGGCTTCTGGGTTAAACACTTCAACATATTGGTTTTCACTGACCCATTGTTCTTGACACATGGAACCATCAATTGACTTTTGATTGGTAACATGGTTCTGGTTTCTCTCGACAGAATTCTCTGAGCAGGTGACCCAAAATGTTTACCCACAAGGAACATTTCTGAGATTCAAGAGATTCATGAAAACATCACTATTATCTCATTTTGACTTCTCTAGTAAATGTTTTGCACTTTGAACTGTATGTTCTGCCAAACCATTTGACTGCAGGTACTCTGGACTATTTGTGACATGAGTAAAGTCCCATTCTTCGGCAAATCGTTTGAACTGTTGGCTTGTAAACTGTGTGCCATTGCCAGAAATAACTTTGTGTGGACTACCATGGACTGCAAAATGATGCTTCATCTTAGTAATGACAGTACCAGATGCTAGGCTAGGAAGTAAGTCAATCTCAAACCAATTGGAGTAAGAGTCTACTAACACCACATAATGCTGACCATTCCACTCAAAGATGTCAGTGGCTACTGTTGACCAAGGTAGTTCCAGATTCTGGTTTAGCTGAAGTTGTTCCTTCTGTTGATGTGACTTAGTACTATTATGCACGTAACAAGATAAAAGTGCTCTCTCAATGTCTTGTGACACAGAAGGCCAAAATACTAGCTCTCTCACCTTTCTTTTAGTAGAATCGGTACCTGGGTGACCACGATGCAAGATAGTAATGTACTCAGATTGTAAAGACTTTGGAACAATTTCTTTAGGACCTTTCATAATGATACCTTTGTCAGACAAAATCTCATCTCTGTAAGGAAAATAAGGTTGCACTTCTTGAGGTAAACTAGATTGATTTGACAGCCATCTTTTATTGATAAAGTGGTTGGGCCTGTGTAAAACTCTGGCTGTGTGATCACTCAGCTCATCAAGACATGTGGAAGAAATATTTCTCACTTCATGACTTCAAACGCAAGGTTCTCATTCTCCTGCTGTTCTCTGGTGTTTCTGGGTGATCTTGATAATGTATCAGCAAGATAAAGAAGTTTGCCTTTCTTGTAGATAGGATTGAAATTATACTTTTGCAATCCCAGCATCATTTGTTGCAGTTGGGCTGGAGCTGAATGCATAGGCTTTCTCAAGATAGTGACTAGAGGTTGGTTGTCTGTTTCAATCTGGAAAGGTCTACATTAAATATAATCATAAAATCATTAAGGCCATTAAAGCCAACATCCTTTAATGGCCTTAAGGGCCTGCAATTGTCCATAAATAGACTTAAAAATTAAAGTAAAAGAAAAAGTCATGGAAGTTCAGAATTGCCATTTAGCTGGAACACCTGATATCCTTAAAGGGTGAGGCCTCTGATGCAAGAGGTTTAAGGTATCACACAGTTAGAAATCTAGCTTTGCTAGATTTTTCTTTTTGTGTTTTTTAACCGGTTGGTTATCTGTGTGACCTTTTTACTCTTTTAGTTTTTTTTATAAACATAATCATGGAACTTCGAACATGCAAACACAATTGCCAAAAGCTCTTTCTTGATCTGGGCATACTGCATCTCGGTTTGGGTAAAAGTTCTTGATGTGTATGAAACAGGTTGATCCTCTTGTAGAATGACTGCACTGAGCCCAAATTTCAAAACATCACAGGAAAGTGTAACTAGTTTGTGAACATCACAGTATCTGATATTTGGTGGACTAGCAATTCTCTGTTTCAGGACATCAAATGCTCTTTGGTGTTGCTCTAACCAAGACCAGGATACATCTTTGTGTGTCAGCTGTCTGAGTGGTGCTGAAAGTTGGCTCAAGTCTAGAATGAACTTGCCTAGGTAGTTAACCATGCCAAGAAAACATTGCAGGGCTTTCACATTGTCTGGAGCTGGCATCTTTAGAATGACTGTTTGCTTAGAAGGGTCTGGTCATAGGCCTGTATTGGTAAATAAATGACCAACATGAGTAACTTCTTGTAGCCTGAATGTACATTTCTGTGTATTGAGCTTAAGATTCACTTCACATGCCCTTTCTAGAACTTTTCTGAGGTTTCTGTCATGCTCAGCTTCACCATTATTTCCTACTAGTATGTCGTCTACTATAATAGCACAAGGATACCCAGAAAAAATGTGCTCCGTTGCATGCTGAAAGACTTCACTTGCAGAATTTATCCCAAATGGCATTCCAAAAATCTGTATCTCCCAAATGGAGTACTGAAAGTAGTGAGCAATGAGGATTTTTTGTAAAGCTATATTTGCCAAACTCTTTGCATCTAAGACAGAAAAAACAGTAGCATTTGGCATTAAGGCTGCAACTTCTTCAAATGCGCACATTGGATGATACTGTCTTTTTACTAGTTTGTTCAAATCTCATGGATCAATACATATTCTGCTATCATCTGAGCTTTTCTTATAAGCTACCACCATGGAAGATACCCACTTGGTTGGAGTTGCAACTGTACAAATCACACCTTGTTGCACCATTTTATCTAGCTCAGCTTTGACTCTATCCTGCATAGCTATTGGAACTTTATGTGCTGGCCTGATAACTGGACTGGCCTCTGGGTCTGACTTCATGGAGTACACAACTGTAAGTTTGCCCAGTTTGTCTTAAAAAAGATCAGCATAGGTAGAAAAATGTACTGGGCAAAATTAAGAGTAGTGGTCTTTCAAGCTAACTTGGTGGACTTCCTTATTAAATGAAAGCAGTCCTATTTTCAAACTGTCTCTGAGCCCTAATAATGATTGGATGTGCCACTTGACAACATAAAATAATAAGTTGTAGCTTCTTCCAGCACAGTAACATGAAAACTGTACTGAGCCTTCAGTTTGAATTTCTTCACCTCCATAAGCAACAAGCTTCGCACACCTTGACAAATCAAGTCTCTCACCTTTACACACACTAACAAAGGTTTCTGCTGACGTAACATTGCACTTGGAACCTGTATCAACTTTGAGCTCTATGGGTTTGCCATTTATCCAAACAGTACAAAATATGTCATTCTTTGCCCTTAAATCTACTGCATTAACTGTTTCATGAGGCACTCACATCAGCCTAAAGAGTAGGGTTGCAGCTTTCTAATTGATCAACTCACTTCTTAAAATGTTCCATTTTAATAAAAGAATGTGAGCCTTTTGATTTACAAAACTTTTGAAATTATTCCATTTATTGCATTTGTGGCATTGCTAACCAAAAGCTAAACAATTGTCCCTTTTACTTTAATGACTTCCACCACAGTTATGACACTTGGCAATGAAGCTAGGTTGGGGCCCATGCTTTGAGTTTGATGGCTCACTCTTATGCTTCAGTGAGACTGTGTGAACTCTGGAATTTGCTAGAAAGCTCTGGAATTTACCAATGAGTGCTGCAGGGGCTACAGTTGTTGCCATGTGCTTGGGCCTGTTTGTTTTAATAATGTGCTGCATATTATCAACATGAGCTCTGTCATTGTGTCTTCTAGAGCTGTTCTCATTTGTAAGTATATTTGCGTGCTTTTCTGTGAGCTCGTATATCTGACAAATCTCAATGGCCTTATTCAAAGTTAAATCACTGTCACGAAGCAAAATCTTTCTCACAGCTTCATCTTTAATACCACACACGTCTGTCCTTTATCACCTCATCCCTTAAATCACCAAATCTACACATTTTAGCCTTATTTCTCAAGTCAGTTTTATATATATATATATATATATATATGCTGCAAAAGTTTAACCAGGCTTTTGATCCCTTGTGTAAAATAAATGCCTTTCAATTGTAACATTTGTCTTCGCTTACACATTTCCCTACATTTACTTTGTAAGCACTCTGGGTCTTTCCTTGCCTCAGCCGGTACAACAATATGACGGTTCCCCCTCTCCTGTACAGACAGCAGGTGCATACACAAATGAACACTCCCTTTCAATGGCTTCTGACCCAGCTAAATTAAGTAGAATAAATGCCTTTGTATGACCATCTTTATCAGAAAATGCAGCCTGTATGAAAATGTCATACTCTTGCTCAAACACGCTCCATTTCTCAGCAATATTACTGTGAAACACAAGTGCACTGGGTTTTCAAAATCCATCTGCCATGCCCACAAAGTATGCACATAAACGCACTGAAAATATGGCCCCTGTAATTATGTACGAAGAAACTGTTCTGTGAACTTGTAATAACATTCAAATGCATGATAAACTCTTCAAAATGTTGTACTTTGAGAAATATGCTCTGCAGTGGCTGTACTTTGTGAAATATGCCCTGTAATGGCCTTTATTTCAAACATTCTCGGTAGTAATTTGAATATTTTTATCAATATCATATATATCAGTTTATGCAAATATTTTTTAGAACGTTGTGTATGTCTCGTTTCATATTTTGCGAAGAAATAGTGCTGAGCAAGTTTAAATACTTGAAATTCATTTCTGACCTGTTTTGCGAAGTATGCAGATGATATTAGGGATGATTCACTGCTGTATTTTTCCTAATCAGCTGCCTCATGGCTGTAACTCTGGATCCCATTCTGACACCGTGTCGCTCGTCCTTCTCTAACACAGATGGAAAGTAGGCAGCATAATTCGTTTAGATGCTTTAATACATATAAACATATCAGGATGGATAGCAGCATCGTAAAATACAAACAAACTGGCTAACAGAAAGATCTTACATACACACAAAATGGCAGTCAGACTTGCACGTGCTCAGTATTTATACATTAGTGCAAGCTAAGAACTTAGAGTTACCGTATCAGTAAGCCTAGAGGGTTGAGCGCAAGCCCGTGGAGCATGAAAATTAATTTTAGTCCGTCTCATTGAGCTTTGCTATACAAACATAGTTGCTAACCTAAAGTAAATATGCAATAAAGGTTCGGTCACTATTTTACGAAATTTAATACGCAACTCTTGGATTGCATGCTATTTAAACCATAGAAGCAAAGCCCAAGCTATTAGTAAAAATAAACTTCAGCCCCAAGATTATTATAAACCGTTGGATGATGCTTTTTTTTTTTTGGCCACAGCAACTGTACAAAAGGGTTAAAAATATAAGCTTAGAACAACTTCTTATGCTTTGAGTATACAGTACAAGACTGGCATATGCATACTTGCAGAAAAATGACTGAGTAAACAGTCATTTGGCAAATAGCAAATGTATTTCAAATGGTAAAATATATCAATATTGTGATGGTATTAACAAAAAGCATCACCCTATAAACATATGCTGAAACACACGCAAATTCAAAAGTTTGAACAACAATGACCCTGAAAAGAAAATGTTTTGCACAAGGATAGCACTGCCGAATGAAAAACAATGCATAATGACATTGTATAATGTTTTGGATATTCCACCACAGTCAGTTGTCATGAGGCCACATTTTTGCTATAGATATAAATGTCTCTTCTGGTGCCTTCTGAGCAAAGAAATATAATTCTTATCAAAGTTTCACTGTACCTGCTGTAAAGCTACATACACCTCCATTAAACCTGTCTAAGCAGCCTTTACCTTGGGTGATACAGAGTACCTGATGAACTTCTTTACTGTGCAATATGATAATGAAGTGATTAGCAGGAAAATTAAATCAAAGTGCGCACTAACTTTTTTTTTCAATTTGCATGACATGAGTTACAAGTTAAGTGGTAACACACAAAAAAACAGACCCCATTATTTCAGTCACCATGACAAATCTGAAGAAATTCTGATTAAATTGTAAGGCTCAAAAAAGAATGATGTTAATTACCACATACATGCAATAAGAAAAAAGCAGTCAGATGCATCTATTTAACACTTTATTTCTCATTCAAGAAATATTTTGACAATAACAACAAGATGCAAGGGGTCTCTGCCCTGTATGCATGAGATTTAATTTCTATTTTTTATTGCTAAAAAAAACTTCAGAGGCAACCATCTGGACATCGGTATTCATTTATTCTAGCAATTTGTTCCCACTTAAAATTAGTTACCTGTTATATCATCTTACTCTGCCCTCCATGGTGACTCCATCTAGTTAGAAACAGGCCACTATCTCATTAGGTAGGAAACAAGCAACATGAGGACGTCATCTGTAAATTAGAACCATATTTTCATGAAAAAGGCCTTTGTTAGTAGATGACTGGGAATGGAAAATAACAGGTGGCACAAATAAAAGATGAATTCACCTTGAACATCGCAATTTCAAATTTTTAAATCACTGCTAGAAGAGAGGCATTTTTTTCAAATTACAGTTAAGGAAATATAATCAATATCATTTTTGACAGTTACATATTCTAAATCTCTCATGTTGAACTACTCTGCAACTGCAGAGCATGAGAAATAAATTACTAACTCTGTTTCATAAGCCATTTGTAAATCAGGATTAATTTTTGCTTGATATTTTTGCTGGCTGTTCCCCTTCTGTGGATTCCTCGTCTCTTGGTGACTTTGAATCTACAGAAGGTTTGGATTTTGAAGCATCTGAGGATCCAGTCACCTCCTGCTTGTCTGTTGCTGGTTTGTCCTCATTCTTCTTGATGGTGGTAGGTGTTGTGGAAGAGGGTTTTTTGCTAATTTTTGACACTGGAGAAGAGAGATAAGTCAGATAAGTGGAACCTCCAGTCCCACTGCTGACAGTGCCAAGACGTGTTTCTTCACCTTCCAGTAATTTCCTAAAAGGAACCAAAGGAACAGTGACCAATGGCTGTACACAGAATAATGCCATCTCTCTCTTTTATCTTTGTAAATGCTTTCCTGTTCAGATTGTGAAACCCAAATATAAACGGCACAAATTCTGACAGATGCAGGTCATTTTAATGCATCAGCAATAATGATTGACAAACCAGTAATTCTAAGACATTAAGGACAACTGGAGATGGACAGAGACATAGTCCAGGCTGTGTCCACAGACAATCTCCCTTCAGCAATTCATTAATCTAATAATTCTGAACTTGGTGCTTTGCTTGACAGTAGCATGTTCTATTTTTTTTTTACATTTTTTTGCGTCTATTTCTGATAGATTTTAGAGCAGCACGGCAGATAATCTGCAAATATGATGCGTTTACTAATTACTAGATTTAAAGTGGTTGAGTTGACCAAAACATGTTTACTTATACTAACCAAACAAACATGAAATAGCTATGACATAAGGATAGAAAGAGAGAAATGTATGCATATTTCACATGCAATGTATGACTTCAACAAATCGGAATGTGATTGGGTTCTCAGTAGTGGAAACTGCTCCACAACTATTCTTGACAAATCATGCTGCAGTTGGCTCATGCACAGTTTTTGAGTAAGTAATGCGTACTCTTTCCTTCATGAAGCCCCACTGATGAAGCTATTCTGGACATGATAGAATATAAGGAAAGGAAAGAGGATGCACCCCAACTGCAAGCTGTGATTAAAATACTAAATGTTGAATTAACCACTTTTCTTCACTTCTTTGGATCTCAGGCCAAACCAGGAAATGAGGTTTTGTTATGTTGAAGTAACTATAAATAATTTAATTTTCATTCTTCGGCACCTATGCAATTTTCCAAAATGTAGACACCCTTTCAGATGGCTGATAACTATACTTATATCAGTTTTAAATCATACTTGGTGAGGATGTCCCTATAGTATGGTGTCTACAGTATCCTGACTAGCACTGGTTTCTACTAGTGATTAAACAGTGTCTTGGTTCTTTTTAGGCCTATGCTTTTTTATCACTGTTAGTGCTTCTCATCACTAAGTGGTAGTCCTGCTGGCCCTTAGACAAAAGAGGTTTTTCACACAGTTGGAAAAACAAACTCCCTTATTAAACTATTTTGGATAAGTATCATCACACACTGCCCAAGTTGTTCCATGTTTAATTTTGAAAAAAAAAAAAATATCTTATTCGTAACTTTTATAGTAATACATGGTCAACAGAAAATACACTGTAGCTGTAATGGTATAAGAGTGGATTTAAAACATAATATAAATTAGTGCATAGTCACTGCATACTCAGATGGAAATATTTCTTAAAACATGAATGCATATAACTTTTTTTTTCACTATGTCATCACACTACTACTCTACAGATCAACACAAGGGTGACCTTACAACTATTGTGTTAGAATGTATGTGTACACAATAGCATTAAAAGGCAAGCTATCATCACACAACTATAGCAGTGGAGAACTGATATGTCTGTTCTTTAAGACACTACACTCAAGAAACAATATAAAGAATTCTTGTTCATTAAATGGAAGGAATGGGGTCTTTCTGCTTTCTTACCACTGTTATTGTTCACTGCATATAAGTTTCAGCTTAGAGAGTTTATTTGAGGAACATATACTTCTTTTCAGTCTTATGATGTTTAGGTTTGGCTCTTCGTCACTTGGGAGCCTGCATCAGACTTTTCTAGTCTTGAAGACTGCTTGGAATCAGTATTTTAGTTGGTTAAAATACATAAATGTCAGCTTAAACTTAATCCAGCTAAGGCTGAGGTGATGTGGACACAGTTTCCTCAGCTAGCTCCCCTTATTATCCATGAGGGTGACCATATTAGAATCAGTGTCTAAAGTTCACAATTTGAATATGATGTGTGACGACAGGCTGCACTGAAGAGCATGTGTCAACCATCATCAAAGACTTCCAATCATCATCTAAGTAATACTGCCCGGATACAGAATCATAATTCATCACTGAACCTTGTAAGCAGTAATGGATGCACTATCATCATCTTTAATGGACTATTCTAACATCTCATACCTTAGGCTTTTGGATGGAAATTGATACAGCTACAAAGGGTACTGAATCCTGTTGTAAAACTGTTGAGAGGAGCCCCTTGTCATGTCATCATTTCTCTGCTGTACAGCATGCACTGGTTACTAGCTGCAACCATGTTTATATTTAAGATGTTTCTTATATTCTCAGCATTCACATCTTGGGTCTTGCTTACTTTAAAGAGCTTCTGGTTTCCTATGTTCTGCCTAGATCCCTCAGGTTGTCAGGACAGAGACTGTTAGCTGTTCCAAGGACTCATTTGCAATATTCTAATAAGCTGTTGGTTGCTTATTTGTCCCCAATCCTTTGGAATCAGTTACATTTACTAATTCACGCATAAGACACAAAGGCTGCCTTTTCTGAAGTATCTTTTTTTAAATCCCACAATTTCTGGTCTTAATCTGATCTAATTGTTTTATTCCAGTTTTGACATATTTACTTATTTTAGTACTGTCTGAATAAAACCTTCAATTATTTTGGTTTATTGTTTAGATTGCATAACAATTCTAATAATCTAAATAAATATGTGACAATAATACTTCCTCTAGTAGAGGAGTTGCTACTTTAACAAAGACTGGAATGGGAACAGATTTTTTTTATTAATTACTAAGCAGATAGCTGGGTTCTCAGGTGAAGATGCCACGTACATGTTTTCTAACTGATTTTATATACAATCATTATAAAGATAACTCCTTCATTCTTTAAATAATTCTTTGTATGGCTTCAGTCCTTCAATAAAGGCAATCATCCAGTGATTACTGTTTACAATTTAGTGTTATATTCAACAATATTTCACACAAACTAGAAGTCAGGCAGAAGCACCATTTTATGGCCAAAAAAGAACAGATTTATGCTGACTTGCCAAAGGTAGTTTCAGAAAATATAAGCAAATTGAAAAACAGTTCACCAAAATTACCTTCAGTGAACATTAGAAGATTTTTTCGGCAGGAAGGCAAGCTACCCTGCACCCACATGTGGGAGGACATCCCACACACACCACAGACTACATCCCACATACCTCACAGACTTATACATACCAACTCTGATGTTACACAACAATGGAAAAATGGCAAACTCCACTGTCAGCGAAAAGTTCAGCCAACAGTATTCATTGTGCATTCAACAAAACAACCTTCACCAACCTGACATACTCCTTAAAGAATTAAGGGATGAAGTTAGCAATCATGGAATACTAGACCAATGAAAGAAGACATTCCCAACCCAAAAGGGATACTCACTGTCCATATCAAATGGTCAAACCTACACTAGAGTAAACATTTGACTCAGTTTCTCACATCTGTTACTATACATACCCATTCAGGAGTTTTACCATCCGTTTTCTTCAGACTACAGTTCAGTTTCTATGATACTCAGGATGAGAATGGAATACCCATTTGACAAAAGGACCCCATCCTGTTCAAATCCCCAAACTCTTGATTTCATATAGCAAGATTTAACATTCACATCCTTAAATGTATGCCCTCAGATCTAGTAGGCCTCATTTAAAAGTGAAACAGATTCTCACCACAGCAGTGACCATACCGAAAATGTAAAAGCAATAAATGCCCCTAAAAAGACTTGCATAACAGGAGACCAGTTCTTAGACCCAACACTAAATGAAACATACAGACTTCACAATCATATGCAACTGACCTTCAGTCAAGCTGAACAAAATTACATACTTATTGTAATGCTAAATCTGAGCTGGCAGTTTCATCCTTGTCAGCTTAAGAACTAAAACTGTCAGGATTTAGTAAGACCAGCAATTAAAATATTCCCAAGTTTTCTAGACCCTCTCCTTTTTTCATATTATCTAGCTGCTAAGGTACCACTTCAGTTCTTTGAAAAACCTATGAAAGGCATATTGCCATCTTAAATAATCGTAACCGGTTCCCTCCATCTAAGACACTGTTGCTAACCTACAAGGGAAAGGTGGGTATGGTGACAGATGAAACTGCTAATGCAGACTTAGTATTATGTACTGCAATGTAATTTCCTTTTTGCTGTGTGATAGAGATGAGTATCTTTTACTGTTGTGCCCCTTTCAGCTTGCAATGAAATATTGTCTAGAGAGAGCTAGCTGTTTTCTTTGAGAGAGAAATCAGGCTGGTTTAATCTAGCTAAGGACATTCCTGCAAAATTGTTTTTTGATTGAATAGTGGGACTGGTTTCTGTTTCTCTGCCTTTAATAGCCAGTGTTTTAAATAAGATATACTTGTTTTCTCAAGCTGTTGTAAGCTGCAGAGAGATTGGCCTACTGCCCTGCTGTGATATCTGAAAAAGATAAGTGTTTATTTTCAATTGTCTTCTGCACTTCTGTTTTAATACATATCTCTGTAATCTGTGCAACTGCTTTTTCCCACTCACCCTCCTAGTCATCGTCGTGGTTTTATGTCTTGGTGGCTTTGAGTTGCCTGCCTCTGGTATAAAGTTGATACAGGACACCCCCCAGTGACATTACATCTGCTCATTCTACTGTTTATAGTAAGAACTTAGCATAGGCCCACCCCTTTAAGCTTCTGAACCTTGATGCATCTCATTTTTTCTGTCTCTTCACTTTCTATTATATTAAAAAAAAAAAAAAACTGTTCCTCTTTCTACTTCATTTTGCTGTTTGCCATATTTATTACTGCTTGTTGGTAGCCTCACTAAATTGATGACAGTATTCTACTGAATCGCTGCTTTATTAGTGCTGTTGCTGTTGTGATTTGTGAGCTATTGCTTCAAAGCAATCTACTGATCAACTATATTTCACTGCTATCTACTGCAATTCATTACTGTTTAATTGCATTTTTCTGCATTTTGTTGCTGTTTAACTGTATTTTTTCATATTGCAAGTGCTAGTCTTTTAAGTTACCTGTTTTTCTAAAAAAAAAAGTTCTGGGCTTGTTTTCTGCCTTTCCTGTTGCTAGTCTAGTCCAGATATAGATTTTCAGTATCCAGGACTGTTTTGTAAGTTTCTGAGTTCCCCAGATCCTTCTGTGTTAGAGAGAAGCCTTCCAGTTTATCAGTGGGAGTGGTAAGCACTAGGTAGCCCATCTACCAAAAGAGGAGTGGTTTCCAGCTCTGAAATTGTAGTTTTATTGGCAGTTTTTTCTATACCTTTCAACTGACTCTTCTCTCTTGCACTTTAGCTTATTCGCCAGCACTTCATCAGGCTTTTTGTAGCAATTATTGTAGCACACAAGTGCTATCAGCACTAGACGTCCTATAAGGAAACAGCTCCAGTGCTTAATAATAGTGACCATCCCTCCTGGCATGTCTAAAAGTCAGTTTCCTGTGCTTTCTCCCATTAACCTGGTGAACTTGGGCATTGTGAGGCAGTGTAGCAACTGCCTCATGTACACAGATAACCCTCTCCTCTTACTTCCTAACACTCAGACTTGTGAGATATGTGCCTATATCTCCAAACTGGAAGCCATGCACTCTCCAGCCAAGACCAGAATAGCTGGTCAAGAGGAGGAAGTCAACATCTGCACCACACCACATGGAACACATAGCCCTCCAGAACACCCACCATCACAGCCCTCACATAAAAACACAAACCACACACCGACCTTCGCAGAGGCTCTCAAAAGAAATCTACCCAAACAGCAAAGACCTCCAAGGCAGAAATGCACTTGACCACCACAACACAGCACAAACCACAAGATACATAGCTCACCGACACAGTGTGCCCCTAAGGCAAAACAGCTTGCCCAATACAATAATCATAGGAGATGCAATAGTGAGGCACACTGATGTCCCACTCACTAGGCTGAATAAGGAGAAGGTAACAGTCAGCTGTCTATCAGGTGCCAGAATCCGACACATAACACACGCACTCAGGTCACGCCACAACAAGTACAAGCATGACTCTGTCATTGATCATGTGGGTGTAAATGACTTGAGACATAACTCCCTGAACTACATGAAGAGAGACATGGTGGAGCTCTCGGATTACGTGGCCCAGGCAGGTATGACCCTAGCCCTGAGCAGCATCCTACTATTGCCCAAAATTATACCACAGTACAAACAAAGAATGATAGACTTCAACAACTGGCTAAGTTTCTGGTGTCATTCTAAAGGGATCCAGTATTTGTCTGCTTGGGATGACATGAATGACAGACCTCGATGTTTTGCCAGAGATGGCCTGCATCTGTCACCTCTGGGTTTCCAGGTACTGGCTAAGGCTCTTGCCACTCCTATAGTGCCTTTTTTAAGTGGTGTTCCAAAGAACAAATTACCACCATAACAGCTATAAATAAATGCATGTTGCTCAATGCTAGAAGTCTAAATCTCAAGATGCACTTGCTCAAAGCACTCCTCAAAATGGAGAACATCGACATTTGTGCTGTAACAGAGACCTGGTTTAAAGCAACAGAAAGCACCCCTGTGCTAGCAGACTATAACTCATTCCACACCTTTCAGCCCCAGAACATGGACTGAAGCTCCAAAGGCGGTGGTGTCTCCATATTCATAAAGGATATGCACACCTCCAGACTAATGGCCCAGCATAACTCAGCTGAGATACTCCAGGTACAACTAACATCGGATAAGACAGTGATTCAGGTCATAGACTGCTATAGGCCCCAACCATGTCCCAAGACTCTCACTTCACATTCCTAAGCACCTAGAAACTATTAAGATCCAACCCAACACTCTCATACTAGGTGACTTCAACTACCCCTCCATCAGCTGGGAAAACTACCTGCGCACCAATACACTGGACCAACGCTTCCTGGAATTAATCATTTCCAATGCCCTGGACCTGCTCATTCTTACCCCACTAGAGGAAGCAACATCCTTGATCTGGTTATTATTAACAAGGGCAACCGTTGCTCTACACCAGTAGTCAATTCCTCCCTGGTTAGATACAACCACAAACTAATCACCATGAAATCCACATCTCATCCACACACCCCGCAAAGGTATCTACCATGAAAAACTTCTCCAAAGCTGAATTTGGACTCCTAAAAACAGAGGTGGCTAACTCCACGACACCAATGCCAATGGAAAATAGATGCATGACTGCCAAATCATACACTAATGCACTGTGTGAACACATACATAATGCATGGAACTATCCATACCCAGAAGAACCAAGATGCTCTC
Organism: Protopterus annectens; assembly: GCF_019279795.1. Lineage (NCBI taxonomy): Eukaryota > Metazoa > Chordata > Ceratodontiformes > Protopteridae > Protopterus > Protopterus annectens. The sequence goes on from NC_056743.1 coordinate 508,671,363, forward strand.
CTCCAAAAAAAGGAAGCCAGTCTGGTGGTCACCTGCCATTAATAAACTCTACAACAGAAGGAAGAAACTGTTATAGAAAAAGGTGAAGTCCCAAGACTGGAAAAATTTCCTTATTAGCCTCAACAAAAAGTTGAGATCTCCTCATCAAAACCTCCAAAACCAGCTATGAAGGCAGAATTGCAGCAGACACTAAAAACAACCACAAAGCCTTCTATAGTTATATCAAGTATCTCCATGGCAATACCCAGATTTGCTGTGAATTACTGCACAATGGTACCTCCTATACTGAGCCAACAGATATTGTCAATATATTGGCCAACAGATTCAGTGCCAGCTTTACCCCTCTCTCTCCCCTAAAAGACCAATCTCAATAGCGGAAGAATGCCAGCACAGGTTAAAGCTGCATTGTTTAAGGAAAAGAATATAGCTCTCATAGGACCCGACAATATCCCCGGCTGTGATCTACATGAATTACAAAGTGAACTGGCACCACATCATCTGTGTGCGGTCTGCTCACTCACATCATCACCTCAGGCTTTGTCCCTAACTGAATGGCGCACTGCTACAGTCATCCCTCTCCATAAAGGAGGAGCGACTACAGACACTGGAAATTATCGCCCCATTAGCCTGATGAGTCTGATATGTAAGGCTATGGAGTGCATCATCTTGGACCTAATTAACAAAGATATAGGGAATCTCCAAACTGTAGATCCCATGCAATTTGGTTTTGTGAAATGTGGATCATCATCCTGCTCAACCTGGTTGACTTCTTTGATTCAGTCACCAGAACAGTGGATGAAAGTAAGGCAGTTTTTATACAGCCTACTTCAATATGGCCAAGGCCTTTGATACCATTCCTCACTTAGGAATTACTGATAAACTCAGCAAACTAGGCATCAACCCCTATATCGTTAAGTGGGTTGCAAATTGGCTCACAGATAGAACCCAAGTCAGACTGCCAACCAGTCATGAGTGGAGTCCCACAGGGATTGGTCCTGGGTCCTCTCCTGTTTTTGACCTACTTCTCAGAAGTCCAGGCCAACACGGAGGGACTCTGGCTGACCAAATTCGCAGATGACTGCAAACTGGGAGCCATTATTAGCTCCCCAAATGATGCAGACATCCTACAGAAAGGCCTCACTGAGACCAGTGACTGGTACTGAAACCATAGCCTTAAGCTTAATGCCAAAAAATGCGTAGTCATCCCATTTGGGAAATTGGTAGCCCAATCAACACTGAAGCCATTATAAGAGATCTGGGAACACAGGTTGACAGCAACCTCTCCTTCAGCCACCACATTGCCACTGTGGTCAGAAAGTCCTTCTATGTGGCACATCTCATTACCAAGTGTTTTGCATCCAGGAAGAAAGAGGTCATCATCTCTCTCTACTCTTCCCTCATTAGACCAATTATAGAGTATAATGCCCCATTTGGCATGTACCTCACTAGACACCTGCAACAGTTGGAGAGGCCACAAAAGTACCTCACGAATAGGATCTTAGGCCTTAAACACATGTCCTACATGGACAGACTCAAAAAAATCTAGCTATTCTTTGTCTCGTATCATCTACTAAGAGGCGATCTCTGCTTGACTTACAAAGCCATGCCTGACCCAGCTATGTTAGAAATGCTACATCTAAAGAAATCCCAATCCCTCTGTACCACACACTCCAGAGACCTCAACCTCATTACCACAATTAACAGAACATACTGGAAAGAAAGGTTCATAATCCATGCTCTGGAAAAGACTTCCCATACACGTCAAGCAGAGCACCTCACTAGCCCTCTTCAAGCAAAATCTTGATGAGTGGATGGGTAATAGAAAATTTAACCCGGGGATCACTCCAGTGGTTCTACTTGATAGAGGCACTGGGGACTAATGACAGGCGGCACAATGCCAAGGCACTTCTGAGGGCTAGGCTTGTAAAGGCCCCAGGGCCATTAACCTAGTACACACCTATGAACTTATGAACCTATGTAGATTAGTATTATGTTAAGCATGTAACTTTCATACCTGATGAGAACGTCATCTCTGACACATTGAGGACATACTTAAAGGCTCAGTCTCTTGAGTGACTCCTTGAAATGAATGGCCAAAGTACCAAATAACAATGGTAATGAAAAATAATCTTGATCTGGGCATCATGCTTTGTGAAAGTGTTCAGTGATGGATGGCTATTCACAAATGTGCTTCTGGTATGAATGACTGATAGATCCTTGAAAAAGGAGGCAAGGTCTAACAGTGTATTCTGGCAAGAAGATCCATAACTGGATTATCAGGCATCCAATGCAGATCCATGAACTGGGGCCCCTCAAGTCTAAAATGAGGAGGAAAAAAAAGATGAAGAATGAAAAGGTATTTTACTATAAGAAATTAGCAAACTGCTTGCTACAAATTCTGCTACAACCTATACTATGCCCGATCCACTGACGCAAGCCTGATGTGGTGCTGCACGGCTTCATGCAAAATCACTATGTTAAGGCTGTCTCTGAATTAAAAAAGGTTATCTTGAAGTGCGCACAGTGTGCTCACCTTGTGGTATCCTTTGAAATTCCCTCCAGTATGTTCATGGAAAAGCCTCTGCAAGCCAAAGTGTCTAGGTTGCTTACTATAAAGATGATCAACTTCACAGGCATTTGCTGACACTTTGCAATGTTTACTGTGATACCCAAGTACTGAAACAGACTTAGTAGCAAATCTCTCAAAGCAATGAGTTTGTCCTATATCGAGGCTTGCAGAAATCAGTTCTTATGATAGGAGAATGCCTAGAGACCTGAATCCTTAGAATTTCTACCACAACCAACATGTGTTTGGTGAACAATCTCATAGCTGTGATGAGACCAAAGTGGAGAAAGTTCCTTGTCTTCATAGCCATTTTAATTTGCAGGTATACTTGGTGGAGATTGAAAGAACACATGGAAGCCTCATTCAGAAAGATGATCAAGGAAGGATTGCAACATTACCATCCAAAAGGAATCTTTCTTGACATACTAGTTTAAGCAGTTTAGACCTAAAATGGGCTTGGTGATCTCTGCCTTTCTCGGAAGTAAAAATAACCTTGATTTAAAGTCAATCCTTTTCTGGTCTAATAGCTTTTAATGGTTTTGATAGTAGACTAAGGACCTTTTATTCAGCTGCAGATGCTTTCAAGGTGGTATGTCCTGCAGTTCGGGTTCAGAGAGGAACAGACTGATGTATCCTCTGGGAATTATGCTCCTTACCAATTTGTTCAATATCCACCCTTCCGTGTAAAGGGAAAAACAACTCGCATCCACCTCCAGCCAAGAAGGGTCAGTCGAGTCTTACAACAGCAGAATGCTGGCCCCCCCATAAAGTGGACTGTGGTATCCCTAATCAGTATGTTAAAAGCCTCCAGTTATGTAAAGGTGACTTATTTGTGAATCGTTATCCCTTGCAGCCCTTGCCAGAGTCTCTGGTCTTGGATGGGTGTGTCTAAACCAAAGTTGATGGAAGTTCTGTTAGTTCCAGAAAAAAAAAAGTTACAGGAGTTCCTGATATTTTCCTGTACCTTTACTATCCTGTATCTCAAGTTTGGCATGTACTTTCTACCCAACCAGCAAGATTCCTTCAAAGGAGATATAAATTCAGCCGTAATGTTGTCAGCAATCTGTAAGAAATGCAGCCAGTCACAGTGGTATTTCATAAGCCATGGGCCTGCAACCCTGGCTAAAACACCAGTGGCACTGAAAACTAGCCACAGTTTGCTGCCATTTTGATATCAAAGCCAAAGGTCAATGGCAGCATCGAAAATGGGATAAAAGTCAATGTCCATGATGCCGACCACCGGAAGGACACTTTTAGGGACAAAGTACTCTGTCCTAATGGGAAGAGGACTGAAGTCAACCACAAGAAGTTGATGACTGATGCTTAATTGAGGCAGAGGCACTAAAGTAGTTGAGACTGGCAAGGCAGACTCCAACAGACTTGTCAATGTCGAGGCAAAATGGGCTGTGGAGTCCGAGCCTGAAGGAACTAATGATGCTGACACAAACAATAACAGCGGGAATGATGACGTTGAAGGGACTTTGGCTCAAAGTTATCCCAGTGAGGAAAGGTTGGAGCCAGTGTTCAAAATGGTCAAATATTATGTTTAAAAACATCCCTGAAACTAAAGAATTTTGACTTCCTGGAATTATATCACCATCCCATTTTTCAGACAAGACAAAATCAATATTTATGTAACTCATATAAACTGATACTTTCTTTACATTATATTAATATATATAATAAATTATGTTCAACTTTTTAGAATTTTGTTTATTCTAAACAGAATTCATAAAGGCCGATCTATGTTTATTTTTATTTCATAAGTGAGTATTAGGCTAGTTGCCCTTGTGGGCCATTTTAAATCTAGCCAACTTCCGTCAAAGGTGAGAATCAAACCCTGTACCTTGCGTCTGAGAGGTAAACACCTTAACCATTACACCAAACTCCAACCTTTTTAATAACAAAAACTGATATTACAAACAGTAAATATGATAATAGATTGCGCAGATTATAAGAGTTGACAATAATTAGTTTGGCAACAGAGAACATATTTAACTCAATAAATCTGTCTTCTCATTAAGGTTTTAGGAAAGTTTAATCTTCCATGCGAGGTTATTGAGATTATAAAGCATCTATAGTATAATCCTTCCATGTTTTAAATATAATCTCATTCCTTTAACAGCAAATAAAAATGATAAAATATACTAAATGAGGGTGTCTAATATACAATATCTCCATTATTTGTTTTAGACACTGAAGTATTAGCCAGTACTGTTAGAAACAATGATTGAATAAAAGGATACAGAACTGACAATATAACTGAATCTAAATTATTACTTTTAGCAGATAATATTCTCTTAATATCTAGTATAAATAAATCTGTCATTTTAACATTATGTATTTTGAGACATTTGTGATACATACATTTTAAAAATAGCAAAACAAAATTATAACAATTATAAAATATTGGTTTAAAACAGACTAGTATGCTATGAACAAATAGAGCTATAACTGGAATTTAAAGGTAAAATAGTTTAGATTAATTACCTCTTCTAGTGTAAATTATGCTAACTCATTTTTCTTAGTAGTTTCAACTATCTACTAAAGAGACAAAAGCAGTCTTTCCTTTTGAAGGCAAACTCTGCTTAATTATAAACTATATTTTACCTTAATGATTAAAATTAAATCAGACTACATTATGTCCAATAAAAACACGCTAGTCAAATTAATAAAATATTGTTAATTTGTATAATCTCCAAATAAGCCAAGAAGTTCTATAAAAATCAAATTAGATACAGTGAAAATTAGTACTGGATTTTCAGGGGTTGAAATTTATGTCTTAGCTTCTATATCCAAGGCAATAATATACTCTTCTCTTAGAAAAGCCCATCCACTAATCTGAGTGTACATTAAAGCACTAGCCTGTTAGGGTGCACCTTGAAATATGTCCTTCAGTTGGCAAAGCGAGCAGTAGTTGTACAGAATAACTCCCGCTTGGACATCTACACCCAAGCCAGAAAATCCCCCTGAAAACAGACAACTAAATAACTGATGCAAATACGCTACACTGTTAGAGTGCACCTTGAAATACAGTCTTCAGCTGGCAAAGTAAGCAATAGCAGAGCAGAATAGCACTCAGATGGATATCTACACTCAAGCTAGAAATTTCCCCTGAAAATGGACAACTAAAGAACTGCTGCAAATGTATGTTATTGAAGTCAACTAATAGAAAAGACATCCAACAACTGAACATTTCAGTTGAGAGCACAGGCTCAATATTAATTAAAGTACTAGATAAATATGTGCTTGATATAAAGCTGTGTGTGTAAACAGGCTAGAGGACATGGTTCATTAAAAGTTCCAACAACCGCACAAACTTCCCAAACTATTATAATACCATATTTCATCTCTTACTCTCTCCTTCTGATCTCTTTATTATCCTATATCCTGTCTATACCATTTTCACACATTATATCCTATATAGCAGCCCAATATGCCAATACTTTCCAAATAAACATATGTCTTAGCGCAACAAAATCAACAGTTTCAGCTACTAGCAGAGTTCTTTCAAACTGCACTGTTCCTTTTACTCATCTCTCACAGCAGATCTGTAGATGTTTTATATCCATTAACTAATTGTTGTTCTCTGTCTCCTTGCCAACTTGGAGTGTTCAACCCACTCCATTTGCCTTAACTAATGCTCGGGCTCACTCTGATCCCTTACCCTAGCCCAATTCCCATCTATCCACCCCTCTTGCTCTACATTTATACTTCTATAGCTCCACCCACATAGTTCACAAACCAATACCATCATTTCCATCAATGAAATAACCAACAGAATATTCTCCAGTAGTAATATCCATTCTAGTTAACACCTAAGAATCTATCTCATATTCCTATACCTTTCTACCCTATCACATTACATATGTATGAACTAAGTACTCTCTAAATATCTTGTTACTAATTTACATAAAAATAAAATCCAAGTTAAATATGATGCCCCAGCTCAGACTCTTACTATGCCTCCTACCTCTACTAGCCTTCATCACCAATTATCAAATCCACTTCCTTCAATTACGTAGGATACAAACTAGACATACAGAATTATCAGCACCTACCTAGACTGACACTCTTCATAATACCCTATCTCTACAAACAAACCACATGAGATTCCGTTACCTATAAATACCTTGAACCCAAGGAGCCAAATTTACAAACAAATACCAAACTAAGACCAAAATGTAACTAACCACAATCTACCCTCTAAAGTAACAATTCAAATAATCAGTGGAGACATTCACCTCAATCCAGGTCCCAGCTATTCATAAACCCATTACTTTCAACCCTGTAGCAAACCACCCACCTAATAACTCTCAACAAATGCAAAAAACAAACACATCTTACTAAATGGTGCAGTGTTTTGCATTGTCACCTCACAGCAAGAGGTTATCCAGTTCGATTCTCAGCAGGGTGCCTTCTGTGCCGAATCCGCACACGTCCTCCCTGTATTCGTGTGACTTTCCTCCGGGTGCTCCACTTTCCTCCCGTATTACAAAGACATGCATCTGGAGCCTCTACTGAAAATTGGTTTGTTCCAAGTCAGACTTTCCTGGTAAACAAATGTTAAATAAATAAATAAAAATAAAATAAATATGAACTCAAGAAATATGTGCAATAAAATCCAAGACATCCATGCATACCTTGTCACATGCACTCCTGACATAGTCATAGCTACCGAAACTTGGTTAAGAAAGAAAGGATAATAAAGTCACATCCCCAAGATACAATATACTCAGCCATGACAAATAAAACAAGTACCCATGTGGATTTGCAATCAACTAGAAAAATTCCCTATCAACTTATTCCCACAAAAAAATGCCCATATTTAACAATGCTGAACTCCTGATAACACTCGTAAAATCAACAAATGGAAAACTATATGTTTAACAGCAATTTATATACTACCATGGAATAGCAGATACTGCTGAAAACATCCTGTACTGGATATCCCAAAACATTAACAATGAGTATAATAAATGGAGACTTAAATATAGACTAGCAACTCTTACATTCTAATACCTCAAGTGAACCTATAAACTTGTATAACTTCATGCAGATAACTACACCCACTAGAAGCAATAAAACTTCAGGTAGACACTCAACATTAGAGTGGATCATTACAAACAAACTAGACAAACTGGCAAAAGTAGGTTACATCTCAGGTAGCATAAGTGACCATATACTAACCTGTGGCATTAGAATTCATCATAACCTATACAAACACATTTATAACCAAAAGTGAAATACAACCAATTTCAGCAAATATATTTTCAATGAAACAAACAATATAATTGGAATGTACTTTGATCAATGACCCTAGATACTGCTGTAGAAAACTTTAATAACCTCCTACAAACCTTAAATAATCTAGCACCAATACACAATAAAAGAGTAAAGTCCAAGCCTGCTTCATGCCTAACAAAAAAAACAAAAAAACAAAAAAAAAACCTCAAGTTAAAAAGGGACAAAGCCTGGAAAGTTTGGTATAAAAATAGAACACAAAATGCCTTCCAGCAATTTAGGCTTCTAAGAAACCTTACAAAACTCCATGTCAAACAGGATAAGCAAACATACTATACCAACCTACAAGACAATCATCAAAACAACCCAAAACTATTTTGGTCATCCCTAAATAAACTACTCCACCCTGGTAAAATCACCACTCCCTCTCCAAAAACTAACAATAAGACAGACGATCACTACACTAATTCTTATTTATGCAATCAATATTCTCTCTCTGAAACAAATACATTGACCCCCTCTCCCTACCCCTATCCAGCCCAAAACACCCACAGCTTTATGATTTTAATCTAGTACCCAACTCACTCTTAATAAACTTGTTCCTTAACCTAAAAACTACCTCCTTAACTGTAGACCAACTGCCATCAGACTACCTAAAAATGGTTGCAAAAGTAAAAGCCTTCCCTGTGCCCACACCAATTAATACATCCATAACAAAGTTATGTCACATGACTATGGAACAAAATCTTGTCTTATACTACTACACAAAGGCAGCACATCTAAGAGTTTAATAATTATAGACTGATAGCAATTCTTTCTCATCCCTCATTAAAATATTAGAGAAATGCAGCCTTATACACTTGATGCAATACCTAACCTCAAATAACTTTCTGTCAGAAACACAACACAGCTTTAGGCTTCACCACAGCATCACTACTGTTTTATTAAATTCTACCAGTATAATAAACCAACATAGAAACAATGGTTTACTTGTCTCCATCATGCTGTTAGAGCTGTCTAAGGCATTTGATACTGTATTATACCAGCACTTGCTCATTCAACTCTCCTCAATAGGGCTTTCATGGTACTCCTTGTCACAGTTACTTAGTTAACTATCTGGAAGGCAGCAAGCAGTTAAATTGCAACAAACCTACTCATCCTTTCAACCAGCTACTAAAGGTGTCCCTTAGGGCTCTATCATGGGTCTTCTCTTTTTCAATATATTTATTAATAAGCTTCACACCTCCATTCGCCATGCTTGTTTAGTTCAATATGCAGATGACTCAACATTAATATGTGCAGCCCCAACAATAAATAAGCTCCAAGACATTACCCCAAAATCTTTCGTTTCCATAGAAACCTGGCTCAAGGAATCAAATCTTCTACTCAGCCCTAAGAAACTAAGTTAATGTTTTTTACCTCAAAGAACTGCAAAATTCAAAAGCAATGTTTCATCATAAAGTCAGCAAATACTGTCATTAAAACTGTAACCTACAGTAAACTTCTTCATATTCTAATAGATGACAATCTCAAACGTGACTAGTATAAACCGAGCACAAGTAAATTGACACACCAGAAACTAGGTTTCCTTATTAGGGTCAATAAATTCCTTACTAATACAGCAAGAAAAAAAAAGATGAGCCACCACCTTCTTACTAGCAACTCTCTACCGCTCCTATCCTAACAAATTTAAATGCACACAAAGAAAAACTCACCTCCTGATAACATAAAATAGACAAAAACTGCCACCAATCTCACTCATAGGGCAAACCACTGTCATAACTTAAGCAATAAAACTGGCTTAAACTGCACAACTACAGCACATAAATTCATGAGTCATCCAGAAAAATGTGCCACACTATAAAAAATTCTGTTGTACTAATGTCCTGTAAGGGACTTTCATTCTAGTAACAAACTCTTTTTTTTTTCAATAATAATTTTTATTATTTTCTTATATGCCATACAAAATTAAAACAAAAGAAAAAAAAATAAAAAGAAACTACCAACTAAAGTAATTAACAAAAACACAAAACATATATACAATATTTACATAAATGCTTCCAAGTAACACATTGAATTATACACCAAAAATATACAAATGATTAAGATCAATTCAAGTAATAAACAGTTAGTGTTAGAGTTTTTTAAAGGTGTAAAAATAATTCTTGTTAAATTCAAATATGAGATGTTACGCTAATATAATATTACATACTTGTTCCCATATTTTTGGATTGTTAATATTTTTATTATGTTGGTTCAAAAGTAATTTGTGAGCTAGTATATGCCTTATTGCTAGTACTCTAAAATTATTCCATGATGTTTTGGATGGGTCTAATCAATTAGTAGCTATGTATAGCTTCATTAATAAAAAGATACTGATTAATACAATACTTTGAGATTTAGGAAGTTTTTTGAGGGGAATATGCAAAATCATAAATTTCCATGACAGTGTTGTACTTTGGTAACCCATCTTTAGAAGTTGTATCTTTAGTGAGTTCCAAAGTCTGTATATGCTTTTGCAACTCCAGAACATATGAAGAAGATCAGCAGATTGATCCTTGCAGTATGGACAAACTGGAGAATTTTTGGAATTAAATTTATGCAGGCTAAGGCGTGTATAATACACATTATTCCATATCATCAACTGGGTATACATCAGTTTTTGAAGAGAAATAGATTTTGTAGTCAAATCAATTACTTTTTATAATATGACTGTCTTCTATCTCTGGCATTTTCTCTTTCCAATATTTTGACACAAGAATTTTATCTTGGAATTTAAGCTCCTTCATTAGATTATTTGCTGCTGTTATAAATTTAATATCTTGTTGGAGAGTTTGCCACAAATTTGAACATTTAATTATATTCTCTTCTCGGGGTTTAAAAATTTTAAAGTAACTTATAGAAAGTTCCCTAATTTGTCTTACAATAACGAGATAATTTTTGGGTAGATTTAATTCTTGTCTTATCTGATTAGCCGAGAGTTTGAGAAGTGTATAAATATCTATTAAAGTTAGATTGATTATTAATGGGAATTCTTTAAGATCAATTAGTTTTTTTATTTAGTCTCAGGTTCGAGTTTCTATGAAAGGGTTGATAAGCCATCATATATTGAGCAAGATCTAATGATTGAAATAAGGTTTGTAAAGACGTTACATATAATTTAATGTGATCCATTATCCCATACAGTTTCAAAGTTTCTTTAGGTAAAAAGGGTATGGCTTTAGGATTAATATTTAAATGTAAAATATATTTATAGCTCAGAACTACCCAGGTAGGTATCCATTTAGTGCTAGTTATGTTATAATTAGCAATTCTATGAGGCCTGTTTGAGTTTACTATAAGATAGTAAGTTTCAAAATTTGGTAACTCCAATCCACCTCTATGTTTTGGGGTCATTAATTTTTCATATGAAATCCTTGTTTTCTTTGGCTCCCAGATAAATTTAGCTAATTCTTTGTGAATTTGTTTAAAAAATGTTTTTGAAATTACTACCTGAGCAGATCTGAAAATATATAATAATCGTGGTAGTACATTCATTTTGATAATTGATACTTTTGATAATACTGGTAGTCGTAAATTCTTCCATCTCCCCAAATCAGATACTATTTGATCCTAAGCTGTTTTAATATTAGTAACATAAAAATCCTTATCATCCATAGCTAAGCCAATACCCTATCTTTACACATTATTTGTCTCACCAGAGGCAACAGTGAAAAGGGTTTGGGAGTTCTCAATGGGGAAAATGCTAGTTTTTTTTAGATTAATTTTATAGTTGGAAACTTCTGAAAAGTTCTCTATTGCTTTTAGTATCTTTTTAGTGTCTGAGATTGGAGTTGTACAATAAATATTCAGATCATCTGCAAACTCTGCCATTGATATTTTTGTTCCGTAAACTAGTGGGGCATTGTGGTATATATTCTGTTTAATGTATAGGAATAAAGGTTCAACATATATATTAAATAATAAAGGAGACAAAGGACAACCCTGACGTGTTCCATTTCTGATTGGTATTCTTTTAGAAGATTTGCTGTTTATATAGAGTGTGGTATATGGATTACTATATAGAATTTTTAACACTTCAACAAACTCAGGAGATATATTAAAATATGGTAAAATTTCAAACAAAAAGTTTATATCAACCCTATCAAAAGCTTTCTGCGCATCAATCATAAGTGCATACATGTTAAGGTTCTTCTGTTTAGCATAAGCTATTAAGGTATGTAGTGTAAGTGTATTATCACTAGTTTGTCTATTTGCCATAAAGCCAGCCTGTTTACTAGACACGATATGATTCATTACTTTTTTAATCTATTAGCTATAATAAAGGTTAAAATTTTCATATCTACATTTATTAATGAAATTGGTCTATAATTATCTGGGTTTTGAGCATCAGAGTTAGGTTTGAGTATAAAAATGGATTTTGAAGCATTAAGATGGGGATCATTAATTTTATTCTTAATTATATAATTAAAGACATGTGAGAGTATTTTGCCAAAGATATTGTCAAATTTCTTATAGAATTCCACCGTTATACCGTCCGGACCTGGTGACTTGTGCGATTTCATATATTGAATTGTATATATCACTTCTTCTTCAGATATCGGTTTAATCAAATCACTTTGAATACTGTCTTCTATTTTCGGAAATTTAATAGTTTGTAAAAATTCCTTGCTAGTTCTATGAGGGGATAAGTCACTATGCTCACCATATATATTAGTATATATCTGCTCAAAGACATTTATGATATCTTCAGTTTTGAAATAAGTTGTGTTTCTAAAATGTATTTCCGAAATTTGTACTGCTGTTCTCGATTGATTAATTATCCTAGCTAATGCCCTTGATGGTGTTTGCACATGACTGGCATACCTCACTAACATTCTATGTTCCTGAAACGTCAAATTACAATTTTGTATTAGAAAGAGATCTTTTTGACATTTAAGTAGTTCCACCTCTGTTTGAGTATTAAAGTTTTGCATCAATTCTTGATCAAGTGTCTTAATTTTAGCCTCTAGTTTTTGAATATCTCTATTTTGTATTTTTTTATAGTATGAAGCTATTTGCAAAAAAGATCCCTCTTATTTGTGCTTTAACTGTCACCCAATCAATGTCAGGTACACTTTGTTGTTTCTTTAATCTATCTAATAATTCTTTAAGATGACCTGTAATTTCCTGCACTATTTCCTCCTTATTCAACAAATTTGGGTTAAGAGACCAGTTAAAATCTCTTTGCCGCTGGACCTCCATTGGATCTTTAGCAAAACTTAATGAAATTTTTGAATGATCTGACATGTATCGTGCATGTGTAACAAGTAAGGGTCCCAGGTTAACCATTATTCTTGAAATCAAAAAGAAATCTATTCTGGACCACATTTTATGACACGGGGAATAAAAAGTATAATTATTTATACTATTTCCAGTATTTAAATACTGAATAGGATCATATAGTTGAAAGTCTTCCTTAACATCACTTAATACTGATACCACTTGTTTATTAAATGTTCTTTGTGAACAAGATCTATCCAACTTCGGATTCCGATAGGAATTCCAGTCTCCTTCAATAATTATATAGTACTTATCATATTGTGTCAAAATTGGATATAATGATGTTATGAATAGATGCTGGTCATTACAGGGTGCAGAAAACATTTAACAATAAGATTGGTTTATCAAACTGGGTAGCTAAGAGAACAAAACACCATCTTCCATCTTTATCTGCCTTAGTCTCTAAAATTTTTCCCTTATATTTGTTTTTAATAATTATAGCTACCCCAGCACTGTTAGTTTTACCTTCTGAAGCTATTACTTCTCTAATCCACTTTCTTTTTTGGATATTAACCCATTGATCATTAGTTAAATGCGTTTCTTGAAGTAATATAAACATCGCCTTAGCCTGCAACAATAAGTGTAAAATTAACTTTCTCTTCCCACATTCAAATAGTTATTATAATGTAAAAGTTTATATGGGAAAACAAAAAGGACAGGTAAAATAAGTTGAAAAACGTACATAATTTGGAAGCATTCTTGACATCCCGTCCTATACCAGTGCCTACCCACTCTAAACCCGGACCAGGACATATATAGGTCTTGCATATCATAGAGGACTAAAAGGGTCAAAGAAACACAGAAACAAACAAATCTTAAATTAAAATTAAATTAAATTAAATTAAAAAACCTTAAAAACATCCTATAGTTAAGACCTATATTAGCTAACCTAACTATTACAAAGTCTATTCTAAACATTCCCTAACAAACACCACTGTTATCTACATCTTAGTTGTTATTGAAAAGAAAAAAAATCATATTAAAGATATAACATTACTGTACAAAGCTTTTAGTAGTTATGATTAGCGTGCTATATACAGATACTATAACTCACCTATATACTCATAAAATAACATTTGAGAAAGAGAGAAAAAAAAATACGATTTTAACAAATGGACAAGTTTTCCTTCTATTATAGAAAGAAGCTGAGTTATAACCCTGTATAAAAACACACATACCTTTATATAAACATTTTTCTTATTTAGACATTATAGACTATTGCTATCTTCTACTCATATAAACTAATATGCAAATAATGTAATATATAACTATCACCCCTGAGTAAAAATATATAGGTTATATTATAAAGTTGCAAGATGTACTAAAATCCCTATATTTAACAGTACTGCATAACACCTTTTAATCTGCCATATAGGAAAGGGTTTAAATTATTAACTAACTAACCAGTGTATAAAAATGTTCCTATGTGCTTAAATTAACAAAACAGCACATTACTTGATGTTAAAATGTCCTTACAGGGTTAAAAACAAGTCCTGTCAGGTTTCTAAGCCTAGAAACCATGCAGAATACTCGCGATGGCGGACCGCTATTACAGATGGACTTCCGGAAGTGCCACATTGAAATATGTCCCCTCTACAGTCCTGAAGGCATTTCCTGTCTTCTCATCGATACAGACAGCTCGTGGAAGCCATAAAACTTTGGAAAATGATCGCAGGTCGTCGAAAACAGCAAAAAACAGCAACCCTATTAATTCAGGAGAGGGCTAAAGTATTTCAAAAGAAGACAAAGGATTACCCAGACCCCGAGCCACAGTAATCAGCAGATCCAACCTCAGGCAGCCTGGCAGATGAGAATACAGTTCAAGTCTCAGAAGCAGGTACACTTTTAAAAACCTTCAGAAACGTAATTTTGGCTTCATTTTTCGCAGAAACAGAATATTTAATCCCATCTACTGTGAAAGTTAATGTATTTGGATATTTCATTTGAAATTTGACCTGTTTATCAATAAGAAATCTACAGTAAGGATATAGAGACTGTCTTACTTGTTTGATTTGCAAAGGTAAATCTTGAGCCAGAGAGATTTTGTTGTTTTTCCACAGGATATTCCCACCACTTTTTTTTTAGCAGTTACAAGTATTCTGCGAACATCCTGATAATTAAGAATTTTAGCATATACAGGTCTTGGAGTATTTGAAGCTTGTTGTTCTCTCAGAGCTCTGTGTGCTCTTTCAATAATGATTTGCTTTGTCATGTCAGAGTCATTTAGGAGCACTGTAAATACTTGTGTTATAGATGGGATTAAGTCATTGTATTGTACAGATTCAGGAATTCCTCTAATAATGATGTTATTTCCCCTGGATCTTGCTTCTAAGTCAGTGATTATGCTTTGAATAACCTGAATATCCAAATCATGTGTACTTGTTTTTTTTGCTAGTAGATTTATTTTGTCTTCATTTTCCGAAACCCGAGTTTCAGATTTTTCCATTCTTTCAAGTAGTTGGTTGCAAGAGTTTCCAAACATTTGTATCTGGCTAGTTAATTCTTTCAGAGCTTCTTGAATGGGTAGTAAGGCAGTTTTGATATCCTCCATATTCAGTGTTTGATCTGATTTAGTTCTGGTTTCTAGCTTTTGTTGTTCTTGTAGTTTGGTAACTTTTTGCCTTTTGGAGATCACATCTTTTTCCAGTGACCGCAGTTCTGAAAGTTTTGTTTTAGTAGTGGTTGTGTCCATATTTTTTTCCTCTTTCGACATCCTTGTACAGTACAGATTTTTAAAGTGTATAGAGCACACTGTGCCTTTGTTTGTTTTCCTTGTCAGAGCCAGCTAATCTATTATAATCCTGTTGAATAATGTATTAATTTTCAGATTTTCTTCCTCCTACAAGGTAATTAGATGAAGTCGTAGTTGTTCTGTCGAAGATTTAGTGTTAAAAAGATCCTAGTATCAATTTAAAGTTTATATTTCTTCAGGGTATATGCAGAGATGTAGTTCAGCAGTGTTCACAGAATGGCAGCCATCTTTGAATCATTCTAGTAACAAACTCTTATTACTCACAAACAAGTCAAGTAATATTGCAGGAGACTCACTCTACTCCCACTATGTCTCTGAGATAGCATCCCCACACAAATAAAATTCTCCAACAAACTCAACAGTTTTAAACCACTACTTAAATATCTTAACCAGTCTTGGTCCTGCACATGCTCATCACCAGGCAAGACTTTTAGGTGCACCAAATGATACTCTCCTCAACCAAAAATACTTTCATCTTTTTATCAAAATGTCAAACACAATGTTTGCACATGTGCATATATCTAGATATAAACCACTTCCATACCTGCAGCCTGTACAATTCACTTTCTGTAGGCTGAACATGTTGTAATTACTCTGAGATCTTATTGTACATGCACTCTCTCTACAATAATTTCTATTTCTGCACAAACTGTAACAATCTCAGAATGTATAAACTTAAGTACTGCATGTGTATAAATGTAAATATAAATGTAGCTATTCTGTGTTTAACGGGAACTAATTATAAGGTACTGTAAACAACTGGAGCATTTCTCCCTGGGCCTCTACTGAAAGTGGGCATTGCCCAGTCAGATGTTGGCAGCAAACAAAAATAGATAAATAAAATATCAATACTGGATTGGTTGTTCATATGATTCCGCTTGGAACAATTTGCAATTATTCTTATCCAAAATATTAAAATGAAAGCAAATGACACTCAATTAAAATTAATAGACAAATGATACTTGTTCTAATTATATTCAGTATAGCATTCATTCACGTGGAAACTCATGATATATAAATATATTTAAACAATTCAAAACGTAATTTACAAAAATCCCGTTCCATTAAATATTAACTTTTTCATATTTCCAATGAGTAGCATGTTAGGATACATAAACACAGTAAATGAAAATAAAAGAACAATGGAAATACACAGGATGAATTTATTAGCACAATTGCTCAGGAAAAACTAATTTAATCATTACCTGAATTAAAAACTACATATAATTTTTAGAGAGACACTTAACATTTTATGAATTTGTAAATATCTAATTTGTGGTATACAGCACCATCTAAAAGAGGAAAATTTCCTAAACTGTTAATTTTTTTTCACACAGACATTGAACAACAATTATCAAACTCATGTTTGCTCATCTATAAAATTTACTTTGCGCTACTGTATTTTGTTAAAATGTTAATATCCTAATATGAATTCCAAAGAAAATTCAGATATTTTGAAATCTCCTTCTAAAACAACTCCCTACCTTTGTATAAATTATTTACTTGTAAATGTATCCATAGAACCTTTTAAGCTCCTTATAAGATAAGGAAAATGTTAAGTGAAAATAATTCCATTTGCTTGAGCTGCGACAAGAATGTAAAGATAGACTGGCAACATAAATTATATGACTGTTATTCTTCTGATAAATGTTGGTTGAACATTATATAATATGGCCAATTTTTGAAGAGAAAAATTCAAAATATCTAAATGTTTATTTTTATTTAAGGTTCTCATACCGTCACATATTAAAATGGATGAAAAATCCTTACTTTGGAAAATATTAACAGTAGAATGGACATTTTATAATAAAGAAGTAGAATAAGCCTATAATAATAATATATAATAATATGGTGGATTTTTAGGTATTTTCAATTCAGTTTGCAATAAGAAAATAAATATAAGAAACAGAGGAAACAATATTAATTTCAAATGCTGGGTTAAATTATATTTTGTTTACAGAAATTTGAAAATGTTTGAAAAAAATGTTAATTACTAATAACATACTAACCCCCAAATATTCCTATTTTATATCATATTATCATTCTCTGTTTTCTTAATTACATCTGAGATAGAATTGTGTGTATTGTCCTACTGATAAAATCACATATATAATGCAGTCTGTTTTAGAATGTATTTGTATTGTACATCTCAGTGAAAATAAAGTTGTTTAAAATAATATATTCAGTTTAGTGCTGTTATAATTAGCTTGGAAAGCCAATGCTCACAACTTGCTCAAAGCTCTGCAGGTGGTGTTCCTCTTAACTAAGCCTTAATCAGGTCCTTTAAGAATCTCTACTGCTGCAGGACTGGTAAACTTGTTTAATTTTTTTGATAACTGTATTTATTATAATCTGGTTAAATGGGAACCACTGACATTAGAAAATAATTTTAATGGATCTATTTTGTTACTTCAAAATGCAATGAATCTAAATACAAATGCTGATACATTTTAACATAAATTCCATTACCTAGAGAACATATAAGCTCTACATATAAGTAGTCAAGGAGATGAAGAATTTTTGAAAATTGTGTAATCACTAAAAATAAACAGTGCTTTGTGGAGTTGTACACTTCACACCTCCATACATGTGTTTTCACTCTGAGATAATTCTATTTCAGAGAATTAGTGGTTATATATCTGCTATCCAACAAGTTTGAGACTGAATTACTGCCTTTGAATCTTTCAACATGAATATAACAATTAGAGAATAAACATCTGATGAGGAAATAGCAACATGGGGAAATGGGGAAATATAGCAACATGGGGAAATGGAGAAATATAGCTCAAGCAGCTGAAGACTGAACAAACAAAACTTGAGAAAGTTAGGGAAAGCTTTTCAGAGCAGAGAAGAGCAAGCATTATTTCCAACTTTAATCTCCCTAGGCAATACACTAATGACTATCAAATGTCACTCTGCATTTTTCATTTTAGATACTGTTCAGGCATCAGTTGAATGGATGGGCAGATGGAAGCCTCTTCATTGCAATAACTCAAGATCAGTTCCATAATATTTGGACCTGTCAACTGTGATATCGGACTAGGCAAACTTTTTCTTGACTGTAAGGGACCCAGCTAATGTTCACTTCCAGACCTCGCTGTGCCCTGTATTCAGGAAGTAGATGGCAAGATCTGCTTTCAACTTCCATAATCTCACTTGAAATAGCTATGTAATATTTTTTGGTAGATAGCATTCACTGTCTGTCACTGTTACATTTTATGAAGTGATCAGATGATACAAAATTAGTTAGGTGCTCTTAGGAAACTTGTGCTGCTATTACCACAGCTGAATAAAAATAACCCCCCTCCACCCACCATCTTATGGAAGGGAAAACCAAACAACCTTTTTAGATGACCATAGACAGAGGTCTATCATTACTCATCCTGTTGTAATCTTTCCATTATAGCTGAAATAGAGGTGACAGCAAGTTTATGACTTATTTAAGTAAGTGTAGAAGTCTTCAGATTTAAAGCAATATCACCATAAATGCAGCTATTATAGCTTCATAGGTTTCTACTAGACTAACAACCACTGGAGCCTTTTCAAGCCTAGCCATGCACCCCAAATCTCTGATATGTTCTGGTACCCTTTATAAGTGTAAGCATAGGCTTGGAAAATGGAAGCATTTATAAGCATCTAACTGTCCAAGTTACACTTGAATTGGGTTAGGGAAAAGATTAGTTATTTTTGCATTCAAGTTTCAATAAAGATTTATTGTCTCATTCAACCAGAGTGGTTGGCTGGATTGTCCTGGCCATAAGTGTGACTTTTTTGAAGTTCGAGTGGTTAACTCTGTACTGATTCTACTCATTGGAGATTTCT
Organism: Protopterus annectens; assembly: GCF_019279795.1. Classification (NCBI taxonomy): domain Eukaryota; kingdom Metazoa; phylum Chordata; order Ceratodontiformes; family Protopteridae; genus Protopterus; species Protopterus annectens. The sequence continues at coordinate 508,691,069 of NC_056743.1, forward strand.
GTGGGGTTCTTCCCACATCCCAAAAGCATGCTGAGTGGTTCCATCTCAAACTCACCCAAAAATGGAGTTGCGGGCAGCAGCACAGACTCTAGATGGTGCCATATTAAGAGGAAGAGTTGTATAGACCAACCACTTTAGGCATCTACTATGGTGCGCAGTATACTCAAGACAGAAGTCCTCTCTGTGGGCCAGCCACAGTAGGTGATTCAGTTGTGTTGATCAATGTCATAAAAATGTTCATGGGTATTTGCCAGTGAAAATGGGTGGAGGACCCAGAATACTCTGACCTATGCCAGGGACCCATGTTAATGTTGGGAGGGATGTATGTGCCCCTACTGACCAATGTGTGCCTGACATAAAGCCCACAGCCCTGGATCAATAAGCTACTGGCCGGTCAGTGTCCAGTTGCCCAGCTTGGGTTACCTGGGACAACTCTGTTGAGTGAAAGCTGGACATAAATTCAATCAACCTGCCAATGATGAACTAAGAATTGCTATACTTAATGTGGTTTCACTGACAGGAGTGGACTCAGCTTGGAAGTAGATGACATAATAGTAAGGAGGAGGCTTAACAGCCTACCTATCCATGAGTTAAAGTGGAAGGACAGTGAAGCAAAGCCACTTGGTTTGGGATCCAGAGTCTACTACCCAGGAGGGGGATGGGCTAGAAATAGTGTGGGAACTGTGATGTGGGAGAGGCTTCATAAGACAGTAAGGGATGTCATCAGCATTAATGAGACTCATGGCAGTCAGACTCTAGTGTAATGATAGGGCAGTATTCATAATCTCAGCCTTTGCCCCACAGCAGGGTTGTGATAGTGAAGAAAAGAGTGGATTTAGACAGCAGTTTCAGGACTGACTAGATAAAGTAGGACAACATGAATTGGTGTTGATAGTGGGTAACCTGAATGCACATACTGGGACAGACAGAACAGGATACAAGGACTGCCTGGGTTCACATGGGTGGGGAAACAAAAATAAAGGCGAGACGATTCTATACTTCTGTCTGGCAAGAGGCTTGATGGTGACCAACACATGGTTCAGCAAGAAAGACAGTCAGACGATCACATATAAAAGACGGGCCAATATGCAACTCAGGTTGACTCCCCCCTAGTAAGTAAAGGAACTGATTTCAATATCATCCCCAATGAAGCAGTTAAGCCCAGACCATAAACCACTCTTTCCCACAATCAGCTGCAAGCAGTGGTCAAAGAAAGCTCTAAGGTCAGACACCAGACTGAAGACCTGGAAGCTGACTGGACAGAAAGTACAATACTTTTAGGGATTACTGAGGGCTCTAGCACCTCAAGAAGATGAAATAAGTGGAGTTGAAGAAAAATGGCAGTGCCTCTAAGCAGCATGCATGAGGACTACAGACTACATATGTGGCCAGGTATGGAAATAAGGTGCATAAGGAAACCTGCTGATGAAATGCAGGAGTCTGGAAAGTCATCAAAAGAAAAAAGGAGTGCAGTAGGAGATAGAAAAGATGGACTAGACTAGGAAGGAATATTGAATGGCTAACAAACAGGCTAAGACATTTGTTGCAATAGCAAAAAACAAGGCATCAGAGGCAAGCCATAGATCTCCCCTCAACAGCCTGTAAGAGACAAAATACAAAGAGGGGGCTTTGAGGCACACAAGGCATGTTACTTAGACCCTTTATTCTTTTAATGAGGAATCTCTGTAGATGTTCCAACTGCTGGATGTGCCTGGTTAGGTCTGATTAATGCCAAATACAGTGGAACAATGACCTCCTGGGACTTAATGCCATCCCACTCTTTATAAGTTGCACAACATAGAATGAGTTCCTCATTACTGTAGACATGTGGTGGTCAAAGACTAGATTACTGTCTGTATGTGTCCCCAACTCTGTGGCTACTGCATCATCTCTTAAGGATGTGTTGTCAATATGATAGTTACCATGGGTGGATGACTTCCAGAAGGGTACTATTATGCATTTCTTGGCATTTAGTTTTAGTCTATGGCTCTGACACAAATTGTCAGTGTCAGACCTTCCTGAAAAGCATTAGTGTTGATGGGGGATTCTATGACTGTGCCTAATTTGCAATCATCTGCAGATTTTGTCAGCCACATGCCCCTGACATTGGCCTTGACTTCAGAGAAGTAGATGCCAAAAGAGGAGTGGTCCCAGGACAGATCCCTGAGGGACTCCACTTGTGACTGGGCATTTTGTAAAGGTGGACTCCCAAATTTGGAGGTCCTGGGAACTTTCTGTGGGCCAGCTGGCTATCTACTGGGTGACATAAGGATTTATACCTAACCACTTGAGTAAGGTAATAATGCCAGAGTAGAGTACTGTATCAGATGTTGGGCAGATCAAAGTAGTCGGTATGAACCATTTTTGCCCTTCTTCATTGCTTTGATGAAGTTTTCAAAGATGTTGAGTAGGCATGACCTGCCCATGATGAAGCCAAACGAGGTTAGGTCCAGTGTCTGAAAGTGTATTATGTCATTATTGACCATTCCCATGATAATTCTTTCCATGGCTTTGCATATGAGGCAAGTGAGACTTATGGGTCTGTAGATTCCATGGCACAAACCCTGTTTGGAGGCTACAAATAGCAATTCCAGGCAGCCTGATAGGTCATGTTTCATGTTATTTAGAAGGCAGCCTGGGATATTATCAGGGCCATTGATGTAGTGTTCTTGGCCTTAAAAAGAGCACTGAGGACCTGTTCCTTAATGATTGTAGGGTTATATTTGATGGTATTTCCTGAGGAGAAGCGAAGTGGGTAGGGGCAGGGGTAAAGTTAGAGTTGAGTTTTTCTACCACGTTTGCGATATCTTCTGGTTCAGTACAGGTGGCTTCATTAACAATGATCTCTTCATACAGCTGTGTATTGTCTTTAAGGTTGCGGACATAGCTAAATAATGCTTTGTGGTTGTTCTTGGCCTGGGAGACCCAATTAACCTCGAATTTGGGTTTCGTAGACTTTATTTGTCCAGCAAGTTGTTTGTTTAAATTGAGCACTTTTATCAACCTGGGTGCTACATCTCCTAATTTTTTGTTAAGATTTTCCTCCTTCTGTTATACAGCCTTCTGACATTGTAATTCCACCTGGGTGGCTTGTTTTTTGAGTTAGTCCTGTACTTATTCCTGGTGGGTACAGCTGCCTCCATGCTGCTATTAAAATGCTTGTATGGTGTTTCTGTGAACAGTTCCATGTAGGTAGCAGTGTTGTCAGGGTTTAGGGGGCTTGAAATATTGCCAAGTTATCATTTAATATTAGAAAGTTTGCATTAGGAGCAAGTGCCTGAGCATTCCAGGTTAGCTGGGATTCCAGGTTTTAATTTTATTTCAAAGGACACAATGCTATGGTCTGACCTTACCAGAGAGCACATTACACTAGCGATATTCAGCACTCTTCCATATTAGTCAAGACCAGACCCAGTATGATTGCGTCCCTGGTTGGAGTATTAACCATCTGGTCTAGGGAGTTTGTGTTTACGATAGCCAGCAATCTCTTTGCCTGCATGTTTGGTGTTTTATAGGATTCCCAGTTAATAGTGTGGTAATTAGTCACCCATGAATATGGTATTAGGTTGGATGGGAGTGTTTCCAGGAAATTTAAATACAGTTTATGTTTTTCCTGGGTCATACCAGAGATTCCTATAGCTTGCAAGGAAGTGGTACAGGATTTTGCCTACAGTGATTTGAACACAGAGAGGCGCAAGTGCATCATCCTGTTTGACCAGCCTTGAGGTATATTTATTATTTATGTAAATCGAGACACCTCCACCTTTATACCCTGTCGGTGTAGCAGCTGGTCTAACTGTGTGGACTGTGGAAAACATTATAGCCTTGCACTGCTGAGATGCTCACTGCAGCTTTAAAATGATGTCTCGGGGAGTGCACAGACATCTGTGTTCTCTAGAGCGAGCACAGCTTGTAGGGAGTAGAATTTCTTTTCAGTACAGAAATTTAAAAATTCTAGAAGATTTTGATAAGTTCACTGTACTATGCACATTCACATAACACATGCATGATATCCAAGTGAATATGCCCATTTGTGAGAACCTTTACAGCAATCTGTATATCCATGTGTTAAGGGGTTAGATGAAGCATATTGCATACCTTTAGTACCAAAACATATTACAGAACTGCATGTACATACAAACATATGCAAGTATCAGTGAAGCATGATTGTACTTCACCCATAGTAGAAAAGTACGTGTGTCAGGGAGGTCCATGCAAAAGTGTGGCAGCCTTTAATACTAGCTATGACTCATTCTTGTAATCAAACAAGCTGCAGTTCGTTAAAGTGACAAGAATAACTGCAAAACAGTAACTGCACTTTTGTTTTCTGGCAGATGCCTGGGAATGAACATGGACCTACTTTGGATAAATGGAATCAGTAACCCTGGCTACCCGTTTGCTATTCAATGCAATTTTTTTTTTTTCACCAACTAGAAAGCCACTGCGTCTTGTGTCTATAGGCATTTGTTAGAGCCTTGTACTGTAATCTGTAATAGTAATACATTTTGGGCACAAGAGGATATGATGAAATGGAAACAGAGTTGGAAAGGCTGGACTTTCAATTAACTGTCATGATCACATTAATAGAATTCAAATGGGTACAGCACATTAGTAACAGGTGGGGGTCAAATCCCTGCTGCAGTATGCAACTTCAGATTTGTTTTTTCAGATTATCTTTTATTTTCAGTATTTTGATTTTCAAACTTTTGGGACTCTCTTTCTCTTCAGTCTTTTGATATATGCCCCTGTGTCACTAAAGGGATAATCTTTCTATAGGCTGCATAGAACTCAAAATTTCATGTATGCAGATGGAGGATTCCTGTATTGAAAGATCATTGTTCTCTTTCCAGGGTTGCTACATACTATATTACCTCCAATATACGCAAGCGCACACTCACCCACACACTATTCTTTAATCAGGGAATAACAATTTGAGATTTTACCATGACAAAAAGCAGGTTATCATTTTAGTTACAATTAACTGATCAGTTAGAATGTAAAGACAACTCCGGGACTGAAAAAAATGGAACAACCAAGTAAACTTATTTCCATGTTCATAATTTAAAATGGGCATAAGCAGAGTAGAACTCAGTTCCACCTTCTCTAAATTATTTTTCTTTCATTCACACCTGAGAATTTCAGTTCTTCAAGATGAAACACCACTTACTGCAAATGCAGTAGCCACAGTTTTACTTCTTAAATTATGCCACCAAATTCTGGTTATGTTATTGTGACACCCATTGAAATTCTGAGGGCCATGATTTCAATCCATAGAAATAGAGAAATTTGAGTATAGGGGGCATGTATACTAAATATGAAATGGCAGCAATTTGGAATATTCTCTCTATTCTGATACATAGTGAAACTTAAGGGATATATGAGTAGCATGTGGAATGTGGAAGGCACAGTCAACCCCCGCCCCCATGTCAAGGGGATCACAGGCAAATCTTCTCTGCAAAAAAAAAAAGAAAAACATTTTAAAGGTGTAAGGGTGAGGCTCACAATTCACTTACTTGTTGGAACTGCATTTTATTTTTTATTGTCAGGACCTGCAGTAACATGTCTCATATTGATAGGAAGCCATGCTGTTGCCTCATACTATCATGATCTACTCAGCAGAAAAATATCACTTCCATGGCAAAGATGGATAAAACTTTCAAATATAAACAGTACTCCTCTTAAACCCTATGGCCCCAGATATTAACCATGTTCACCATCTATGTACTGTTGTTAACCAAATTTGATACTAGGCACTACAACAGCTATGAATGACATACATGGGAAGTATCTTCAAAGTTTTAGTTTTGATAGCTTAAGTTGTGTATAATGCACAGCTTGCTTGCTATAATTTGGTTCAGTGATGTATATAATGTCTGTTATACAACCTCTCTTGCATCATGACCAGTTAATCTTGGTGACAGATGAAGACAGAATGACTAATACTTCAAATTGTCAGTTTATGACCAATGGCTATTTGTATCTTAACTTGTAAATTATGAATTTGTTTGACTCAATTTCAACTGACATTGCTCTCAGATTATAAATGCCACTGTTTCAGAATGTATGTCTGATTTAGTTTCCCTGCAAAACAATCCCAATGGATGTGGCTATTCACAAAGGTTAAATTATATGTATTATGAATTTAACAATTGTTATGAATATTTATATCCATGGTATAAGGTACAATAATTAAAAGATTTGATACAGTGATGCATATAATGCCCTGGGATTCAGAAAGGCTTAGCATGAAGATGAGGCCTTATGTCAGAAGGTTTCTGCATTGCAGAAAGCCTTTCCATTTCATAGACCACTACCGACGAGGTTTCCCCTCATGGGGAACTTGGTGCAAAGAGCTTTTGTACAAATGAAGCTGCATGCGATGTGGCTGAAGCTAATTACTCACATGCTCAGGCCTGAAAATGTCCACTGGTACAGATTTCCTTTATGAAGCCATTCAGAAAATAACTTGATCAAGTCAAATTTTACTCCATTTAAGACGCCCATTAACTCTTATAAGAGTACTCATGCTATAGAGTCAAGAGTATCCAATGAGCTGGCTGTGTATACCTCTCTGTAAGGGCACGAATTTGTGTGTGTGTGTGTGTGTGTGTGTGTGTGTGTGTGTGTGTGTGTGTGTGTTGTGCGCAGGGGGTGCCTTTGCTTATGTTATGCTGTTAGGGAGAATACTACTATGGTTAATCCAAACAACACAACGAAGAGTTCCCGCAAGGCAGATAAAACAGAGATACAAGCTCAAAATAAAAACAGTTTAATAGGTGGTTAGCGCTTTCATGGTTCAACACTGCTTTATCAGACACCACCATTATAAAACACAAACCTTTTTATAGTCAAACTGACCAATAAAAAATATTCTTCAATTAACAAAGTACACATACATTTTAAAGTGCCAGTACGAAAAAACATATAGCAGCAACTTATACTCCAATTAATGCTTCAATGGTCTCACGCTGGTTGTGGTTAAGTCTTCCATTCAGAGTCATAGTAATGAGCCACTACTGACATCTTTCTCACTTTGGCTACACCATGTCTCAGAATCAGAATTACTCTGTCTCATTAAATGACCAGCCCACATTAGGCAATTATTTTGGGCAGCGAGAAATTCTATAAATCCTAGGGCTAATTAATGTCTTTAAACTATTGAACTGCGAATGTATGTACAAAGCACTCTGATTTTTTTCTGACATTTCACTGAAATGAAATCCACCAGCACCATTATTTCAAAAGACATTAAATCAAATGTGAGTTGGCAGTTTTTTTCACTGACTGACACTTATCAATACTTTGAAGTGTTGGGAATGCAGGCACCTAAAGTATCCTTCATTTTGCACTTACCTGAAAAGTCCAGTGAGTGCAAGCCAAAAAAGGAGTTTGCGAACTCAAATGTACAATTAAATATCTTCCAAAATTATGATACTGATAGATGTCTTTTCAGCACACATTTTGTCAACAAATCATTACAGATCCATACAATTTATAAAGCTAAACTGATTACCTTTTTAGTGTAATAAACTGCCACTCAATCTAAATGTTCAATTGTCTCATGCAGTTCTTTGTGCCATTATATAGCTATGGGGTAACACACAGGACTTGCAGTAAAAATACTTTTCAATTGTATGTAACTGTATAATAAATATACCCACATGTATCTTGCCTTACATTTGGTCATGACTGAAATGGGTCCATTTACATGGTTAGTAAACAAATTAAAATTACTTATGGAAGCACCACTTGAATTAGAAAGAAAAAAGAACACATTTGCATGGGAGATATATGCAACATTTGTGAAACTTGCTGATCAGCTGGACATGTAATCTAGCCCTAGACTGTTCCCACACAAGTATAAGTTTGATTTTTTTTGTCTTCTGTTTCAGTGCTGAATCTAGGTCAACTGTTATTTTGGATGGTTGACTGACTGGCTCCCCCTCAACATGAAATTGAGGACTACAAAAAGAAGAAAAAAACATGTCTTCTGAAGTCAAGTTAAAGAAAAAAAACATGGTCTCTTAACTGTAGCTCCTTGCTACAGTTGCCAATAGACACATTCATTTAAGGAGCTGGTATATCAGCTGTGGTTTTTAAATAGATCTCAGCATTACACTACTGCTTTAATTGCAACTATTCAGAACTGCGGATCACCCCCCCCCCCTGCCGCCCAACATCATGCACAGCTGACTCCTCTGCCATTCCCCAAATGACAGTATTGGATATTTTTCTGCCTATATGAGACATTAAAGTAAACAATAAAAGCATATCCTCAAATAAAAACAGAAGATACATGGGTACTACATACTACTGAGGCAATCTAATAAATATAGGGAGCTTCTACATTTTATAAATGTTAAAGATCATGTTTGACCCTTTTTCAAAAAACTCTTACTCAAAGAACACATCTTTATGCTTGCAAACTTTTATTCAAACTAACAAAGCCTTTTCAAATCAACCAAATAAAAAAATTAAGTTTTAATATTACAAACGTATGTGGAAGGGAAGTGTTAATAAAGCAACTGTCTCAGTCAATATGTCCAGCTTGGACATACTGACATAATTCAGGGAAAGACTTGCTCATTAGTTAATGTTTTAATTGATAAACATTTGTAAGCAATTAGTTTTATGAAAAAACTGCTTTATAATTGTTTACCAATTAATTACCCCCCCTACCCACACACACACACACACACACCATTTTCAAATATAAATGTAAAAGACATACAAAACAAAATAATAATGCTGGGGCACATTATTTACTGAAATGATCATTCATTTCCATGAACCGCTAAAACAGCATTATTCATACTAGACTTCAGCGTGTCAGAAATTTAAAAACTTAATATTTTAAGTTTAGTTAGACAAAAAAGGCTTTGTTTTAGTATAAATAGGTGATCACAAGCCCAATGATGTGCTGTACTTCAAGGTAAGTTACCCCCCAGGTATGAGAAAAGCATTAGAACATGATATTTAATGGCAAAGTCCGAAAAGTGTTTTTAAATCAGGACCTGACGACAGTACACTGCATAGGTCTAACAGGTGCACTTAGACAGTTTATCTGCAGTATAAAGTCAGACAGTGGCAAAATGAAAATCATTCCCTGGGATTCAATAATGACTACACAAAGTGTATAGTAAATGTACACTGTTCTGAGTGAACAGACAACACAGACATAACTCACACCTTCTTCCTCCTACACTAAGTGTACACTGTTCTGAGTGAACAGACAACACATACATAACTCACACCTTCTTCCTCCTACACTAAGTGTACACTGTTCTGAGTGAACAGACAACACAGACATAACTCACACCTTCTTCCTCCTACACTAAGTGTACACTGTTCTGAGTGAACAGACAACACAGACATAACTCACACCATCTTCCTCCTACACTAAGTTTACACTGTTCTAAATGAACAGACAATACAGACATAACTCACACCTTCTTCCTCCTACACTAAGTGTACACTGTTCTGAATGAACAGACAACACAGACAAAACTCACACCTTCTTCCTCCTACACTAAGTGTACACTGTTCTGAGTGAACAGACAACACAGACATAACTCACACCTTCTTCCTCCTACACTAAGTGTACACTGTTCTGAGTGAACAGACAACACAGACATAACTCACACTTCTGAGTGAACAGATAACACAGACATAACTCACACCTTCTTCCTCCTAATTTTAGTTTTCCTACTGATATTCTTGCAGCTTTAAATAGTGACAGGGATTCATAAAGGTTACCACAAAGTGCAGACTACAGGTACACTTAGTGTCATCTTTCTGAGTGACTAGAAAGCACAAAAAAGTGATAAGAATGTTCTTGTATACATAGTGTACACTTAGTGTAGGCTTTATTGAATCAGGTCCATTATTTAAAATATTGCACTGTATTTATTATTATGTCTTCTAGACCCTTTATACTTGCCCTTAACATTAATTAGTTATGTAACTTAAAAATTAGCAGTCTAGTCAAAGAGTGAAGTATGGGAACACAGTTAAAAGAAACTGAATGGAGTGAAAATCAAAAAGTGCTGCACAGAAAATGAAAACAATGCTCACTATAAACCAGTAAATACGCCCAGAGATTCAGAAATATAGTGACCACAGTCAAGGGCAGCCGAGAGCTGTTTATCTTGTTCAAACAATATGACCCGATGTTCAAGATGAACGAATACTGGGGGAGAAACAGCACAAAGAATTGAGCTCATTAAACATCCCAGTCACAGCTGCAGGAGGTACTGCAGAAAGAATATGCGGTACAAGGTTATGGCCGTGGGGTAAAAGAAATGCATTCAGTGCTCATTTGTAAAGCATATGCCTCGATGAGGGTCTGTGAAATTCGACATGCAATGCAGCAACAAGGAGAAGTAGTGAGAAATTGTTAAAAGGGCCATGACTGACAACGCTGCCCCCCCCCACCCCACACACACACACACACACACACACACACACACTCTGTGTTCCAGCTGCTGAGGGACAAAGCTGTAACTAACACAGACACTGCTACTGGTGGACAGAAGAGTAACACCATCCATTGCAGCGCTGGTGCAGTGCATGATATTGGTGCTGGAGGCGTGGAGGTGACTGCAGCAGCCTGAAACTCAGGTGTCATAGGTGTTGGTGGTACCAATGGTGGGATGACAGACATTGCTGGATGAATAAGTGCAGATCTTTACGCTGCTGCATAAAATAAATAATTAGAAATAAAATAAAAACACTGCATGTAATAGAAAGGGTAGAGAGAAAGACTTGGGAGGACGAATTACAGATAATAGTCAAACATACAGTATAGGTGTGTATGACAAGTGTACAGACATGAAGAAAAAAATGCAGTTCTGATATACATTTAACTTATAGCATTACAGCTATCATCTCATGAAAAATAAAAAGGCAATGTATTCATATGATAGACTGCTTGCACAATGCACATGAAGCCTTCAGTCAAACACATTGAACATATAGAGAGAAAACATGCAGCTCACACAAATGTTTACATAATGTTGGAGGTGCATTACTCAGAAAGACGACAAACACCATACGAACCTACTAGTGGTGGCACAATACACAACCAAGGGTGAGGAATCAAATCTACATTCATCATTTTGCATAATCTAGAAGTCACAGCATCAATGTACTCAATCACTTGTAAAATTTTACTGTAAAATGCAGTTAAGCATACCGCAATGTCATCAGTTCAGGCATATTGAGAAAGTGGTGGGTGTGTGACAAAATGTACTAATGAAATAGAAAAATGCAGTTAATACATATTTTCCCATCAGGTGTATATGTGTTGTATTCAAAAGTACAACAAACAGCAAGCACAAACTAACGATTTTGAAACAGTCTGTCATAGGGAGAACTGATCCCACAGGCATCACAAGATATAATTTCAAAGCAACACCCTAACATGTTGAGCTAGTTATACAACTCAAAAAAAGCATGCCTTCACATGCACAAACAGCATTAACCATTTGCACTGTTACTTCAGAACTACTGAACTCAACAGACCATACTGTGTCAGACTACAGATATACTAACAGACCAGATTGTTAACACTGACACCTCTACTGTATGTAGCAGATATACTCACCTAGGAGCTCTCCAAGGTTCTCTATCCTCCTCCTGTGCATTTGCACATTCTCTGCAACTGCTTTAGTTGCTATGGAGACAGAAATGGTAGTAAGTAAGGTATGTGGATCGCATGCACTGCCAAATTGCATTGGAGGTATGACAAGGGTTACTTACAATTCATAAGTGGTAGGTGAGCTCTGACCTCAACCTTTCATCAATAGGATGATAGGATGATACCTTTTTAGGCCACTAGAGTGTTGACAACATTTCCCCCCCATGCAAGAGATCCCAGTGCCATATGTCACTGTCCGACTCAAACTAATCCAGGTCTCAGCTTTGTACTGATGACCTTCATAGTCTTCCTGTTGGAACCTCTGGTTATAGGCCTGGTGTAGTAGGTAGAGGAAACATCTTAGATTCTTCCATTTGCCACCTTTGTGCTCTAAAAGCAACACTGCCTTCTCTCTCAGATGCCCTGTCTCAGGAGATGAGAAATTACACAGAAAATGACTGACAATTCATGGTCAAATACAATATCTGGGTATGACAATTGTCATGTAACGGTGGATAAATCATTTGTGTGACCAGTGGTGGACATACTTCTCAACTCTCCAGGTATTCACAGAATGTCCTGATTTTTTGCCTCATATTTTTGGTCTGTTCCTCATAAAATTTGTGTTTTTCTGGCAAGATATTGAGGACTAAAGGCACTAAATAAAAACAGACATTTGAGCTTTCAAACTTTGTTTCCTTCAGAAAAGGTAGGTTAGGAGAAAACATATTATTCTAGCAAATGTTTAAGTTTACAAGAACAATATTTAAAAATTCTCCCTGTGTTGGGCCTCTGTCCCCTCATTTTTGGCCTTGTCCAGATTTCTTGCACAAAGAGGTTGAGAGGTATGGTGATGGGGTAGCTCAATAGATGCAATCTATGACAATGTTTGAAAGCTGCAGTTTGAGGTATAAAGCATGACAGACAAGTATCTGTGTGTACACTGGTAGTGAACTATGGATTACAGTGAATCTAACAACATTATGTGGCATGTGGAATTACACATAACCCTCCAGAGCCATAAGCTTAACCGTGCATGTGTAGTGCAACTCACAGGTGCCAAAGCAGCTACACTGTTACGCTGCCAGCCAAGCTATGTGGAATTTTGCAAATAATTCTATGTCATTTGTGAATATTGATATAATTTATACAGAACTATACGTTATGTGTATATTAAACTACTGGTACAAAAGTGTGTGATGAACAGGGTTTGTACAGTACTGAACTTCAAGTATGTGTCTACAGTGTACCCTACTGGAAAAGAACGGAAATGTATATAAATTATATACCTGTGCAAATGTATGTTTTAATAGTAGAAAATGGAATATACAGATTTAACTTGCAAAACTTCAAGAAAATAAGTTGAAATTAAGGTGTTTTATGATTGTGGTATAAAAGTTAGTTTAAATGCAGCAAGGAGATAGGATGTCTAGAACTAGGATGCCTTCTGCATTGTTTTGTAAATGTTTTATTGCTTTATGACTTCCTAGCAGCTACAAACTTCTTAACAAACATATGAGACAGATGTATTTTTAACACAGAGATGTTAAATCCTGTTAGTCTCTGTTTAGCCTGGGAACTGAAGTCAGGTGACAAAAAGTGATGTCATCCAAGCTAACCCCAGCAGTAAAATGTGATATTAATTAAATAACTCTCTCAAGGAGAGACTGTGCATTTTTGTACTTTGTCTTGGACCTAGTAAGAACATCCACTCATCGTCATCTGCACTTGCCTCACTGTAAGACAGACTTAGGGCATCATACCTCTCTTAGATATAGACAGGAATATAGTAAATATTAGTTTATAGATGTTTTCTGTATTTATTTCAGACTGTCTTGCAATGTTGTTTTAAAATATTTCATGTGATTTTGAACTCTGAAGTCACTGTGCTGAGTTACTGAGTATTGTGTCTTGTTCTTTTATTATTTATTATTAAATATATTTAAACCTATCTTTGTGGCTGATATTTATGAGACATATTTAAGCTCTTACAGTACTTGCATATGTATTTGGTGATACTGTACAGGCCACTCCTGAACAGCCTTGCTCTTGGCCAAAACTGCCATTTGGATTAATAGTAGCATTACACAGTAGGAGTGGACACCCTTTGTAAGAGCCATATAGTAGCTGATAAGTAAGTTGGCTTGTGGCAGTTGAAGCTACCTTATAGTCCTGGATAAAGGAGGCATAGTTAGTAAACCTGTGCCAGCCTTCCCCAGGTTTGTGTGCTTGTATCTAAACAAATCTCAAAGTGTGTGTGTGTCAGCTACTTGGGCAAGGACACGAAGCATTGTTTGGACAGATAGGGTGCTGGAGGTCTTAGCTTGGCCACTTGGCTAAGATATCAACCCTACAGCTGTGCCAGTGGGGAGTCTTATTGGGGAGATATCTGGAGAAAGACGGAGAAACCAGCCCCATACTGACTGATCTCAGTGTGTTCTTAAGGGAAATTGTACTTTACTGTGTGTGTACTTCTCATCCTCCGAGTGTGTACGTCCCCTAGCTGTTGCCACTGGTGAGTATTGAGGCTCCTTGATTACTGGGCCAGTGCAGGGGCATCACATGCACACACTCCATAAACCCTAACTTGGACTATGGCCAATCATCATTATGTGGAAATTAAGATTTTCATAAACAATACTGCACTGGGGATGAACATGATCACCATATCCAGGTACTCAAATTTACATGAAATAAGTGTGAGGAGAAGCACTGAGCCTCACCACACTACTGAAGACATACAGAAGACATTTTGAATCCTCTAACAGGTTCATATCGCAAAGCTCACTTCTCAAATAACAGATTATTTGCATTTCTTCAACTGATGTTTGCTGATAGCTACTTTGATAATTAAACACATGCAGCTGTGGAAACACTTTCTTGTGTTACAGAACAAAAGTGTACTGAGATGAGTACTGCTAGGAAAGATAATTGTTGTGTTGAAGGATTACTGAGCCTAAAGTGAAACACATCTGCACTTACTCAAAGTACATGTGGAAATCATTCAGCCTGGGATTGTAATCCCTGCCATCTCTCTCAACCTCTTGAAGCATCAAATCTGAACAAAGCCATAAATAATGGAAGGGCAAAGACCCCAACATACGGACTTAAGTATTGCTCATACGATCTTCAACAATTGAAAGAGTGGATTTTGCATTAGCATGATTTTTTTCTGAGGGATATGAAGTCTGAAACTCAAATGTGTTATTTTCTGATTTCAGTCCTCAATGATTTGCAAATGGCTTGCCAGAAAAACAAAATTTTATTAGGAACATACCAACAACATGAGGCAAAAATCTTAACAATTGACAGGTATGCTCCCTCTAGGTCAAACCAACTGACTTTTGTTTACCTTATATAGCCTCCATATTTGCGAAACAGCTTTTAACAATGGTAGATCACATTAATGTTATCCTGGGGAGCTGTAGTGATAAACTTGTTGTCCTGTTGGAGACATCTTTTCAGTAATGTAATGTGCAAGACTATCCAAGCAGTACACCTGGTGTTAAGCAGAAAAGTCAGACACAAGAGCAGAAAAGTCAGGCACAAGAGCAGCAAGGTGTATGGAGAAAGGGAGAACATTATTAAACAAGTTTGGTGGGCCACTCCCAACCAAGATGTTCATGCAAGTGTTTTCATTCAGATGTTTCCATAGTTACAGACCAATGTCAAAAAGGCAGTCAAAGCAGAAACTTAAAGATGAGTCTGCAGAAATAACTATCAGGAAGGCAAACGTCCTGGATGCAAAGAATGAGGTGCTCATCCAGGCCATGCATCTCTATGGCTGATGGCTCTTTGGCCTGCATGCTGCTGAGTGGACCTACTGGACCCATGCCTAGAAAGATCTGATGGTGAACATTAATACTTTAGGTTACCAGGACCATACATACCCAATGGTCTGATGAAGGGCCACTGAAATTATTCATGTTGTAAACAAGCTGCTCATCTGGCATGGAGAAGTTAAATCAATGGGTTGTGGACCACTGACAGTGCCACGTCAGAGGCAGTGACAACTCTACATGGTTCCAGAGTGCAGAGCTGCATACTGGTGCATTGCTTCACCAGGCACCTAGACTATCGAGAGAAGATGCCCCAGATATGCATCTCTTCTTTTATAGCAGCATGTGGGTCAAGAGGACCTACATGTGCTTAATCTATAGTAGCACTTTTAGTTCCTTCTGACCTAGTCACCACTGGCATTTTAGTAATGTTGTCTGTTTTCGACAAAGAAACATCTGTGATTTCATCAGCTCAACCTTCTGGCCTAGGTATGAAATTTAAGTGTGTGTTTTTCTGTAGTTAATATTCCTTTAACTGAGTTTACAGAATAAGTCAGGTGCTGGGTTTTATTTACACATGGTATTGCGCTTTGCAGTGTTCACAGGTAATTTTCCATCCAGCACTGCAACTGTGAAACTGCTACCACGTTATGTTGGAGAATCGGATACCCCTGAGGATGATGGTGGGTATGAGCTTACACAGGCAGAATAAAGTGCATGTGCATGACACAGCAAATGTGACCACTGTATCCCCTACAAGACCATGGACACAGACTATGCCTTTGGACACCCAGGTGATACACACCATGCAGGGAGGCAGGCAAAACAGGTTACTGGGGACAGTGCTCCACTCTCTACCAGACACAGACTATGTCACTAGTGTAATTGGGCATGGAAGGAAACAAAGGGGTTAAGAAGTGGGTCACAGTAGAGACCCGGTTACTGCTAGCTTTCTTAGGTTGTTGTGTCAATGGATGCAACTGAGTAGATGTGCAGGATCATGGAGGCACGGGGTAGTACTACCACAGCCATGATAGAGTTGGTAAGGCTGACGCAGGGTGTGCAAGATGACCTTCACAAGGGCATGTTCTGCATGTGTGATTGTTTTGATAGGCTAAATCACCTACTGGATTGTGCTTTGTCCTGTCAAGCACATCTGCCATATGTGAGGCATCATCCTTGAAGCTTTTTCACTGGTACATCTATGGATAGTGGCCTTCATGGTCACAGATGAAGCATATCATGATCGCACAGTGATAGCACTTCTGCTGCTTCATCTATTGTGGAGATGCCTACACCCAGGAGAAGACGTCCCCAAGCTTGTGGCAGTCACAGCAGTTGCAAGTCTGGTAAAAGACATCACTCATGGTTATGTAGCATGTCAAAATCTAGTCAGAGACGTGGTAAAAACAGTGCTCTACCTGGTAGAGTCAGCAATTATTTTCAGGTGCCTGCACAGAATACTAAACCCTCCATAAGGAATGTCCTTAATCTACCCAGTATATCAACATGCAGTACTGCAACTACTCTTGAGGCTGTATCCCAGTCACATCATCACTGTCAGTAGTACATCACTCACACACACACACACACACACACACACATATATATATATATATATATATATATATATATATATATATATATATATATGGGTCCCCTTCTAAAGACCGAACCGCCGATCCCCCGACGCAGAAATCACCGACGCCAGATAACCGACAGGTACGTATACCGACAGGGTGATTCGCCGACAGCGGAAAGACCGACAAGGGTAATGTGTGATCGCGACCCGGTAAGTGTGCGACAGTGACGGAGGTAGGAGTGATCAGGTAAGTGAGTTAGGGTTAGGGTGCAGGTAGGTGAAGTGTGCGTTAGTGTCGGAGCTTGGGCTAGGGGTGGGTAAGTGAGTTAGGGTTAGGGTGCAGGTAGGTGAAGTGTGCGTTAGTGTCGGAGATTGGGCTAGGGGTGGGTAAGTGAGTTAGGGTTAGGGTGCAGGTAGGTGAAGTGTGCGTTAGTGTCGGAGCTTGGGCTAGGGGTGGGTAAGTGAGTTAGGGTTAGGGTGCAGTAGGTGAAGTGTGCGATAGTGTCGGACCTTAGGGTTAGGGTTTGGGTCAGGGCTAGTGTGTATGCTATGTAGTGTAGTGTGTTGTTTACGTTCCGTGTGTCGGTGTTATGGTGTTCGGTGTTTCGCGTTGTCAGGTTTGTGTGTTGTCGGTTTTCTGGCGTCGGTGATTTCTGTGTCGGGGAATCGTCGGTTCGGTCTTTAGAAGTAGACCCATATATATATATATATATATATATATATATATATATATATATGTGTATGTATGTATATATATTTCCTCTGGCAGTGGTCCCTTGCAGTGCCTTTTCTATTATGCCCCACAAAACACAGCCCACACACACAGCTGCACTTTCTCCTACTTGTCTTTGGCCCTCACATATCCCCTGTGAAAGTCATCTACACATATGCTTCCTCACCCATCTGTGCAATGTGTAGACTGTTACTTGGGTTGCTTATCTCTTATTTACAATGTGGCTGGCCTATTCATGGGTGAGCACAGTCTGGTGTTTGTCTGTATGCATAGTTTTCATGTAATGTGTCTGCTTTATTCTCCTTTGCTATTTGCTGAAGTTATGTGCAAGCTGCTTCCTCTTTGCCAGTACCATAGTATACTGCTCCTACCTCTTTCTAGCATGTTCATCCCCTGCAGCCAGCTCCTCCACTGACCACTCACCTGCCTCTGCCTTCACTACAAGGTGTGCTGCATAGTGCTCTACTTGGAATTGGCTCCCTTGCTATAATTGCTGCCTAAGTATGATATTGTGTAACTTTGCACATACTGTAATTACTTTTGCACATGTACCACAAACAAACTGCAAGGCACCACCAGGTTAATTCAGACAGTGAAAGCATGCCTTCAGCAGCCCAGCCACAAGCCTGATAATGTTCCTTTTTTGAAGATGGGCATAATTGTCTTCCTGGTCTGCTTCATTTCCTGAGTTTCTGACAGGTGTCATCAGCCAAGGTTCCAGGGCATATCCAGCATCAACAGCAAGATGAACATGAGGGAATCAACCCTTGCAAAGCACTAGTACAAGGCACAGGTGTGCCATATGCGGGAGTAATAATGGTCTGGCTGGTCTGCACACACACACACATTTTAGGTGATACCCTCTGCATTGCAGACCACCTGCTTGCTGATGGAGTGAAACCCTTTTTGGTTCAAACAGCGCTTCCCATTTCCCCAGACGGGGCCTTTATTTCAATGCAGGTGCAGTCTATGGCCCCAAACAGTGTCATCATCATTTGCCCTTTTTCCCATTTTCTACAGGGGGTCATGGGGATATGTGAACTGTCACCTCTCTTGATTCAGTGTCACTCTCCTACCTTCAGACATGCCTGACTATCACAGATCTTCTATTATGCAGTCTATCCATCTGGAAAACTGAATTTCTTCTTGGCTTCCTACTCTCTTCCATATCATCTTCACTAAATTACCTTCAGTTGTCCTGCACATGTGCTTGAACCACTGTAATCTGTTCTCTGACCTTCTTGGCAATTGGACACATGTTGGCTTCTACTCCAGTGTCATCATTTCTTCATATGTCCCACAGTGTGCATCCTACTACCAGTTTCAGACACTTCATTTCCATCATTTTTAGATACCTCAGCTACTCTGCTTCCACTTCCCAGATTTCTGTACAATACATAAGTACTAGTTACACTTCCCAGGTTTCTTTACAATACAGAAGTACTAGTTACACTTCCCAAGTTTCTGTACAATACAGAAGTACTAGTTACACTTCCCAGGTTTCTGTACAATACAGAAGTACTAGTTACACTTCCCAGGTTTCTGTACAATACAGAAGTACTAGTTACACCATTGTTATGTGCACTTTTTTCCGCTTCTTTGGCATTCTTCTGTCACACACTATCCCTGAAATTCTGTGACAGTTGGCTGCAGTCCCTCTATCTCTGACCTCCTCAATCAGATGTTCTTTCTCAACCACCCTTCCTAGGTACCTGAAAGCTGTTAACCTGTTCTGCTATCATCCCTTTTATCTCAATTTTCAGCTTTTTCTGACTTCCCCTCTTTTGCTGTCATGACAACTGTCTTGTCTGAAGTCAGTCTCATCCCATGTGCCTTCAGTTTTGCATTCCATTGCTTTATCATTTACTGAAGTTCCCCTTCAGAGTCTACTTATAATGCTACATTGCATATAGCAGCTTTGTTGATCTTTCCTCTTAGACCTGTTTGTTCATGTAGTCCTTCACAAGTATGGACAGCAGTGGGCTCAGAGCTGAATCCTGATGCATACTCATTCCCACTGGGAACCCTTTTGTGAGTCTGAACACTGTTAATCATTGGGTCCATGTGCATAACCTGCACTAATTCTACTAGTGTTTCTGGGACTTTAAACCATTGCAGTACTGTCCAAATTAGCCTTCTTGGAACCTTTCCATATTCTTTTTCCAATTCAAGGAATTCCCTGTTGGGCTCTTTATTCATCTCCAGTGTATTATCTGCTATCTTTCTCAATGCAAACATCAGGTCAGTTACACTGCATCCTTATTTGAAAATGAACTGCTCACTTCCAATCTTACTTTCCACTATTCTGCATATTTCGTTTATGACATGATCTCTCTAGAACATTCATGCAGTGTGACAGGAGTCTGAAACGTCTGTACTACCCACACTTGTGAATGTCCCCTTTGTTCTTTACACAATGGCAGTAGGACGTGTATTCTCTATTCAGCTGGGATATACTTTTCACTCCACACTGATATTAGTATCCTCAGAAGCCACTTCTCCCCTACCTCACTTAACATCTTGATCATATATCCAGTGACCTCATCTGAGCCTGCTTGTTTCCTTGACTTTATTGTACTTGGTGCTGTTCTTACTTCTTGTAGGGAAGATCACAGCTAGTCGGGTTTGGCTTTATTGGCCTGAAATGGTCCATTGAAATGACTTAAAAAAAAGTCATGGGCATTCAGAATCACCATATAGCTGAAACACCTGATGTTCATAATGGTTATTTGCATATATCCCATGTGCCTCTGATACGAGCGGTTTGAGAAGTCACTCAGTGGAAGTTCTAGCTTGGCTGGAGTTTTCATTTACTTTGTACTGATTGGTTTTCCTGTGTGACCTTCTCACTCTTTGTTTTAGTTTGTTAGTTGGGATATTTTTCAGTCACCCTAATGGTAATGGACATCAGCTGGGTATAATAGCCCTGTGTTTCTTATGCTTAGTCAAACATTCTGCTTGTGTTGTGCTGATGAGGTCATAACAAGGCCAAAATATGCATATCCACAGCTAGTAGGGTTTGGCTTTATTTGCCTGAAATTGTCCTTTGAAATTACTTAAAAATAAATAAGTCATGGGCATTCAGAATCAACATACAGCTGAAACTCCTGATGTTCATAAGGGTCATTTGCATATATATCTCATATGCCTCTGATACAAGAGGTTTGAGAGGTCACTCAGTAAAAGTTCTAGCTTGGTTGGAGTTTTAATTTACTTTTTACTTCTTGTAGGGAGGGATCTTCTTCCTTTTTCACTGTTGGATGTGTCAGAGGCAGTACAGCTTCTGTGGAGTCTTCTTCATTGAGAAGCCGTTTGACGTTTCCCATCTGCCTTTGATGTTCTGTGTACTGGTGAGCAGGTTGTTGCTGGCATCCCTTATGAATGATGTCTGATGATCTTTTTTACCTTTCTGCCATTGCTTAGAATCCAAGTGGATCTATATATCTGCTAAGTTACTTTCCAGAACATGGCAGATTATCTCTAATGCCTTGTTCTTTGCTATTGTGACCTTCCTCTTAACTTCTCTGTTAGCCATCCAGTATTCCTTCTAAGCTCAGTCCATATTTAATGTCTACCATGGTTTCCTGCACTACTTTCTTTTGATAACTTCCTTTTCTTCCTTTGGTGCCAGAACCCAGCATATTTCTTTAAATTATGGTGCTTTCACTCTAGTCAACTTCCAGATCTTTATCCTTGTCTTTGTTGACCTTAGAGCCTTCTCTGACCACTACTTGCAGCTGATTGTGACCACCAGGGATTTATGCTATGGGCCAATTATTTTGCTAGGGATGATTTTACAATCTCTGATCCCACCCAGTGCCTTTTCCTTACGAAATCGCATGTTGACCACTCTTGTTTGTGAGATTGTGACTTTGTCTCTCTTGCTGAAACATGTATTAGCCACAATCTGCACACTGACCTGACAGAAGTCTAGAATAGCTTCTCCTTCCTTATTCTTGCTGCCTTGCCATGTGGACCCAGGTAGCCTTCATATCCAGTTCTATCTGTCCTGACATGAGCATTAAGGTCTGCTATTACCACCATCAACTCAAATGTCTTGCTTCAGCTGGCAAGTCCTACAACTGCTGCCTGTATGCACTCTAGGGCATAGGCTGAGATTAAGAATAGTGCCCTATCTTTACACTGGAGTCTGACTGCCACAAATCACTAATTCTAATGGCATTGAATAAATAAATAAATACAATTTTTCACTGTCTTCAAAAGACTGTCCCCAACTACAATTCCCACAGCATTTCTAGTTTGTCCTCCCTGTGAGTAGTAGACTCTGGATCCCAAGCCAGGTAGCTTTGCTGCACTGCCCTTAAACCTTGTGTCTTGAATGCACAGGATGTCCAGTCATCTCTTTCCCACCATTTCATCCATTTCCAAGTTGCGTCCTGTCAGTGAATCAATATTCAGTATATCAATACTTAGTTCAGGTTTGGCAGGTTTTTTTTCTTTTAAGTCCAGCTTTCATTCAGAGCTTCCAGTAAAGCCAGGCTGAGAAACTGGACACTGGTCTTTTGGGCTTTATGGCAGGGATACACAATCAGAGTCACACAGACCTCCCCCACTATTAGCATGGGTCCCTTGTGTAGGATAAAGGTGGTCAGGTCCTCAATCCACTTTTCATCGCAGTTAATCCCCATGACAAAATCATGTACACCCAATTGCTACAATGTTGAGTGGTTAGGTCTGACACACAGTGCAGTCTGCGATCAGTTTTCTCCTGTCATGAGGACACTGTGTACCACAGCTGAATCCTAAAGCAATTGGTCTACACAACTACTTCCCTGACAGGCCTAGAGTCTGTGCTGCTGTCCAATTTTGTGTGAGCTTGAGCTTGAAAAACTCACAAACACCCAGCATGTTTTTTCTGTATGTTAACGGGAGGTGGAAGGAATCCACACACAGTGGGAGAAAATTCACACTCACCAAAGGCATTAGCCCCAGTTCAGACTGAACCTAGAAGGCAAAGACATTATCCATTACACCAAGCTTGTCTATGACCCTCAGTATGTTGGGAATTAGACTACACTGTAGAAGTCCCACATGGTGTTGCCCATTTCCTTTATGGTAACTGGAAATCACATATTTATCCCCACATGCTACAGTATGACATTGTTGAACTGCTGGACTTTTCTTAACGCATATTCCTGACATGCCCTCACTGTGTACCCAGTAGGTTGCCGAAGGGTCCCTGTAGCTACTACAAGCAAACCCACTAGGATATTTACTCCATGATTCCCAAGAAGTTATGGATGAGGGTGATACATGTCCATTATACCGTGTATAGTATCCCTACACAAACAGTAGTGGTTCATAATGTCAGTGTCATAGAGTGCATGAAAAGTTAAGCTTGGTTGGATGACAACTGTTGCTCCAGGAGCAGGAAATGTACACCACAGTAATTGTGGTGCCAATGAGAGCATGCTGTAAATACATATCTATTAATACAGCATTAACCTGTAACATTGGTTTGCAATTCACTTAGCATGATCACCGAGATTCAATGGTGTTCAATGGTGTATGCAGCTTCGTGGTGTGGCATTTACATATATCTGAATCATTTTGCCATCTTGATTTGCCTCATTTGCTTAGACCAAGCTGCTCATTTTACTAATGCTGCACATTACCGTCTCATTATATGTGAATAGTCGTATACCATGCACAGCTCTGCTTTTCCAACATTTACCATTAGAGGTATGCATACCTTTGATTAACACACACCCTGAGATTTGGTGCTCATCATATAAATTCACTTATTGTAATATGGCTAAGTTTTGTGAATCCCAGCCAAAGTTAAACGTTAAACATTCAGACAAAAAATATAAATGTGTAGAACTGTCAATGTTTTTTATAGTCTAACAATGTTATGAACTACTAAGTCCAAAAAAAAAGAAACGGGAATTAAAGTACTCAACACCAAAACAACCAAAAAACTGTTAAAAGAGCACTTTGGAAGAAAACACCAAGCTGCTGAGTGTCATTCTTTAATAATTGCACAGTACCACAGAACAGAAGATATAAGGTATAAGCTGTTGCCTATACAAAACCCCCAACAGTGTTTCAAGTTTCAAACCACTGCCCCAGTTTCAAGTGATGGCACATGACCATCTCAATCTGCAGTATATACCTCCAGCTGGGTCTATAATAGATAAACGAAAGTTTATCTTACCGAAAGCTAACATGAGCGAAAATCCCAGAACCTGAAACCAGAATTGTGAGATTGCAGTACAGTGAAGATGGGAATATTTGCCCTTTCCTCACTGTAGTGCGATCTCGGAGTTGGAATATATATTTAGTGGGGGGTGTAGCCCCCCCCCCCCCAACTGCAGTTTCGAGTTCCGGGATTTTCGATAATGTCAGCGTTCGTTAAGATAAACTTTCGTTTATCTAATATAGAACCCCTCCAGCTATTAGCTACTTAATTAAAGTAAAGGGCACCATTGGGGATTTTGTATAGGCAATGGCCTATACCAGTATTATTCTTCTGTTCTGGGGTACTGTGCAATTATTAAAGAATGACACTCAGCAGCTTGGTGCTTTCTTCCAAAATGTTATGAGCAACCTTCTCTTCACTGGTTGAATTTCCTATCATCTCCAGTACTGCCCAAACCAAGCCTTTCTCTCCTTTTCTTCTATTCATGCTGAGTTTGGGGAGGGTAGAAGATTCTAATTTTGAAAATATTCTTAAAACTCTGCTACATACATGATTTTTATCAAACACCTCCATATGAATGATGAAATAGTTCTACATCATTTAAAACTCATTCCCAGAAATTTAACAACAGCTACTTAATTATCATGTTTCAGCCTCGTGGTGCATAGCTAAATTTTATGTCCCATAAAAAAAATTGCTAAACAGACTGTACATCTAAACTCGCATAAAGATTATTTTGAAACAGCTGTTCACTGCAGGTTCTGAACTATGCAACACACACTGACTACAGAACAGAATTATTTTATGTACTGTATATTATTAGTTAACTCCCTTAGGTGTTAAATAGCTATAAGATTTGAAACAAGAATTTTATGTAACTGTGAAATGTCAGATGGTAGGAATCAATCCCATTCCTTTACCAGAGGAGGCATGTATTAAAACTGGACAGGATGTATGGTTCTTAACGGCATTAGCTTACAGTATGACATGATAAACTGTGAGACAGATAATGCCTTCTGACCACATCAAAGTAAACACACCCCAAGGAAAATGAGGTTCCAAGAGGGTTCCACCCACAAATTCCCTTTGGCATGTGAAGGGCTTCATTCCATATTCCCCTTGCTTAAATAACAGACCCTGTTCAAAGTGAACATACAAAAATGCAACATCCCCCCAGTAGTAATTTAACATCAGCCCTTTTCTCATTCAGATTAAAACAGATCCATGATTCACACTTCCACAAGGCACATCATTACCAGAATGCCTACTGTTTTGGACTACAGAGAACTGTTAATATTATACGATT